>NC_133774.1:111726264-111864097 GCF_003597395.2 Chelonoidis abingdonii
ATTCCCTCCCCTGAGCTTTGAAAAATCCAGTTTCCTGATTGGTCCTCTGGTCAGGTGTTTGGTTCCCTTTGTTAACCCTTTACAGGTGAAAGAAACATTAACCCTTAGCTCTCTGTTTATGACAGGATGAGAATAAGGAATTGTTCTCTGAGTTCATTGAACAATGAGGGGACATTTCTGCCTTCCGCAACCAGCTAAGAAACAGTCCTAAGGCCTGGTATAAGAAAGTAAGGCATGAACAATTGGCCTACATTGGCCCAATTCTTCTCTAAAATTCATGGAAGCTTTGGCTGATATTGAAACCTGAAAGAGAGTGCACTTCCTGAGAAGGTATGCACAGGTATAATTAAGATGTTGTGCAACTCAAACTGAAATGGTAGTAACTGGCTTGATTGAAAAATATATATTGTTTCCTTGTTTGTTTTTTTAATTCATTCACTAACTACAAATACAATATTTAACATTTTAAAATGCACATTCTATAGAGCTGAACAGTAATATAAAAACGTTTGCTCTGCAAATTGCAGGTTGGTGGGGGTTTTTGGCAAGTTTACAAAAACTTCCATGAAATCACAGTATTTCTATACAGATTAAAACATACAGAATTAGCTGTCAAAAATTGGAAAAAATTTTCAAAGTTTTGAAGTTTCAGTTATTTCCATACTACAATGTTCACAATAGACCCATTTGCCAGTTTTTAAAAGACTTTAATTATTTTAATGATTTTTATTGTAATGTTAAAAATTTGCATTAAAACGTTTTTTGAAAATACTAAATTTTTTTATTTACCAAAAATTGTTTTCTTGTTGAAAACTAGGCTTTTAGTAAATGAAAATATTCGATTAATTTTAAGGTAATACAACCTTTCTAAAAGTTGAATCAATTCTATAGCTATATAATCATGAAATATCATAAAACACATTTCATTAATATTGAGACATCATACAAAACTGTTTTTTGGAAAAAAGGTCATTTTTCTACAAAAACAGTTGAGTGAAACATTTTGACCACCTGCACATGAAATCTTTGCAATTACACTAGTATGCCCTGTATGCGTTACACTATACCCTGTAATGTGGTCCTAACTAATAATAGCCATGTCTAACGTTTTCATAACATCAGGAGTTAGGGAGACAAGTGTAATCATCCTCATTTTACATGTAGTTAAATAACAAGTTACTGTCAGAGCCTTCTCAAACCAATCTCTTTGACACTGAAGATCATTTTCATACTAAAATATTTCTAAAAAAGTTAATGAGAATTTTCAAATAAAAATGATCCTCTTCCACTCCCATGGAACAAAAATGACTTTGAAATTTTGGGATTTCATTATAAGAAGTTTAACTTTTTGACCAATCCTACTGAAAATATGTCCTGCAGAGAGCACCAAGAGGAGTGGAAAATTTTCTCCTGTACTGCTGCCCTCATGCTACAATCCTTATCAACTCATGGATTCATAGGGCAGGTCTACACCTGGAGCTTGGGGGTGTTATTTCCAGCTCACATAGACATACACATGGTAGCTCATCAAGGTAGTATGTCTATGCAAGCTGAGAATTACACCACTAACTTCAAATGTAGACCTAGCCATCAATTATAAGGCCAGGAAGCGATCATCTAGTCTGTCCTCTGCATAACAGAGGTGATAGGACTTCCATGAATTAATTCCTGTTTAAAGTATATCTCTTGGAAAAAACATCTAGTCATGATTTTAAAATTTCCAGTGATAAAGAATCCACCAGAGTTTGTTCCAATGGTTAATTACCCTCACTGTTCAAATTTTGCACCTTATTTCTAGTCTGAATTTGTGTGGCTTCAACTTCAAACCTTTGGATCCTGTTATACGTTTTACAGCTAGACTAAAAGACATCTATTATCAAATTTCTGTTCCCCATGTATGTACTTATAGACTAGTCACCCTTAATCTTTACTTTAAGTTAAATAGATTTATCTCCTTGATTCTTTCACTAAAAGGCATATTTTCCAATCATTTATCATCCTCATGGCTCTTCTCTGAATCCTCTCCAATTTATCAACATCCTTCTTAATTGTGGACACCAGAAGAGGACATAGTATTACAATAGCAGTTGCACCCATGCCAAATATAAAGGTGACATAACCTACATATTCTTACTTGATATTCCCCTGATTATATGTCCAAAGATCATAGCAGCCTGCTACTGGGGAGCTCATATCCAGCTTATTATTGACCCTGACTCCCAATCTGCTTTCAGAGTCATTGCTTCCCAGGATAGTGTCCCTCATCCTATAAGTTTGACGTCTATTCTTTTAACCTTGATTATGATTTTGTTTGATCACATTAAAATGAATATTGTGTCTAGCTATCCATGTGATCCAGGTTGCTCAGTATCAGTGACCCATTCTCTTAAAGAAAAAGATTGGAATGTAGTAAATAATTATCTGCAAACTTAATCAGTGATGGTTTTTATTTTCTTCCAGGTCATTGCTAAATAGCATAGGGCCAAGAACCAAGCAATATGAGATCCCATTGGACAACTCATTGATGATTCCCTATTTACAATTTCATTTTGAAACCTGTCAGTTTTTAATTCATTTAACTCAGTTTTAAAGGTTCATCCTATAACTAAACAAACAAAAAACAGCTTATTCTTCCTACCTTAATGTCACTTTTCACCTTCATGAGGTTTTTGGCCAGGAATTTGTATAGGGCTAGGTTTATAACTTGTGGTCATTGCTTCTAACTCTCCATTTTGAGCACTAGATCTTGGTACACTCAAAATCACAGAATTTTTTAACCTTAAAATCACTCAATTTTTTTTAAATTTAACCCCTCCCCCAATCCTAGAAAGACACTGTTGTAAATTTCAGGAAATGGGAAATTTTTATGACCGTGTTGCTAAAAAAAAAAAAAAAAAAAACCCCAATGGTTGAAGACCATTTTTTCAATATACTGAATACCCTCAGTTGAAGTCATTGGGATCTGAGGACACAAAAATGTTAGTGAGATATTCAATTGTATTCACATTCTCAGCACCCCTACAATACCAGAGATATTAATGTGAAGAAGCTGTGCATATAAAGCTCTTTTTTTGTACCTTTTATTTTTAAAGCACTGTTATGAGCACTTACTACTTCCATTAAATGATTGACACAGCAAGAGTTTTACTTTAATTGGCACTTCTGTGATTTATCACTATCATGTTGGGAACACACCATTAGGCCATTTGTAAGTGAATAGCAGGGTGTTATACATTTGACAATGCTTCAAAACTTTTAATGATAGCTCTCAATAAGACCAAGAAACCCACTAAGAGTTCATATCACCATTTGATCTAATTAATGAGTTAGACCAAATTGCAAACTCCCCCTCTGAGCAGGACCATTCCAAAGGTCCCTGGAGTCATCACAATGTCATGTTTTCTGTTACTGCAACTGTGTGAACAATAGGATTTCAGAGTCTAAACTGGGGAGAAGACCAGGCAGTCTCATCCCATCAAAAATAATTGCCTTACCATCTCAGCTCATTACTTGCAATATAACCAGGCCAATCTGTGCAGGCTATACCAGTATAATCATACATTAGGCAAACAAGGGACCATTTCACATCTTGCTTTCAGATTAAGCGAGTAGTCTTCTGATATTGAGATTTGAAAAACTGTATTAAGGTTCCCAGGCTGTCACTCTTGTGCCTCTTTATATAGAATATATTATATTTCCTCCCCAAAGCTATTCAGTCAAACCCTCCAAAGGTAGTGACCAACCACAGCCTGAAAATATTACTTCCAACTATTGACACACAACCTTATGTTCCTAAGGATATACTCTCTTTTCTTAATCATTCTATACATTAAAAAGCTTAAAGATTCCCAGCATAGTCTGAATGGTTCAATATCCATTCGACCTTTACTGTTGTGGAAGGAATCACTTCAGTTAGGATTTTGTGTATATAACTTTAGAAGAGGGCAGTGACAATTAATCCTGACATATTTTGATATGTGCATTATTTCCTTGGCATTTTGATCTGGCTCAAATGAGTTCTTTTCAGCTCCTACACTGTGTATCACATGTTTTGTATTAGCAGCTTTAACTCACCATACCATCTGACTTTATCAACACCTAGCTTGCACAGATGTGCTGCTGATGTGAAAATGTTGGAAATCCACTTATCCTCTGCTCTGTCCTATGAGCCATATTAATAGTATCATATGAACAGTTAAAACTTACTTCTGTTTCAAGATTTTTGAGTAGGTTATAATTTGTCATTAGAACAAAATCCTATTTGAAAAAAACTGTTCAGAAAATAAAATTCTTACTGTGGTTCCCAAATTATATACTACATGGTTAAAGCTGATGTATGTAAACTAATTCAACTCCAGAAGGAAAATCCAAAACTACTTAAAATACTGCTGACACTGATGTTATGATCTGGGGCATTTCAAGGTTATTTTGTATTCGTTTTTATTTTTGTTTTAGTGCCAGTAAGCTGTTCTGTCAAGAATCAGAGTTTTAATGAAAAATAAACACCATGAATGGAGTCTTGCCAGGAAAGTTGATATAACAATCTCTTAGAATGGATGCAGGCTGCTATAGTTTTTGCCAAGATGACTTTTCTCATCTCTACATGCATAGTACATGTAGGGATACTAAAGAAGGTTTATATTAGACATGGTTTATATGAAAAATGATTTATTGTTAGAAATGATTTAATGTTAATTAATACTTTATAACTAAAGGTTTATATTAGAAATAAATGTGATTCCCCAGATTTAGCCTCTAACCTGCAAGCCACCAGCTGTGTCTGTGTGAAGCCTGCTCACAGAAATACTTTGTATAAAACTTGTTAAAGGTTAATTGACTCTAAGTGCCCTTCTCTAAGTGACACTTTGTAATCACTACAAATAGAGACCTCCACCTCTGTAAATTCATTTTTATCTCACTTTATGTTCCTTCTTTTAATTGTTAAAAGACAGGGAGTCTCACACCCCAAAAGGTAAAGAGACAGTGAAATAAATGTAATTAAGATAAAGAGTGTATGTGAATGAGTGCCTAGTTTAAATGATGAATGAATGGTTAGGGAGTTACCAGCCTGAAAAATTCAGTGTCGGCCGAAGAAGGTGTCAAGTGGAATCAACCAGGTGACCCCCGGAGGGCGAACTGGGATCCACCCCAAGCACCTAACAAACATCTGACAGAATGGAGCCAGACACCTGCTGATTGATTCTGCAACAGCAGAATGACCACCCCAAGCACCTAAACAAACATCTGACAGAATAGAGCCAGCGACCTGCTGATTAATCTGGCAACAGCAGAATGAAACAACTCCCATGAACTAACATAGGGAAAAATCCCTATAAAACTGGACTCTGAAGACTGAGGACTTTGAGTCTATGGTTCTGCTGCCAGCCTCCAGGAGCATCAGGTGCACCTGACCCGGACTCGGCTCCACTCTTGTGTATAGGGTACCTGGCCAGTATTCTGTCACAAGCAAGTTTAGGCTGGTAACTATAATATCTATACAGAACTTGTATGAATGATTGTGTGAATGGATATATATATAAGTAATCATAGGAATAAGTAGCCAAACAACGTTGTTTGCTATTATCTTTTATTTTGGTATTTACAATAAATGTGACAAATGTCTTGTCCCCTTTAATAAGATCCTGCTAGTTTTTATTGGTATAACATGCATATATAGTCTAAGAACTCTTTACTTTAGTGCTTTAATTGAAATACATATCATGGATAATTAGGAATGCTTCCATAGACAGACAAATTCTGTGTTGGTTTAGTGCATGCATGTGTATATATGATTGTGAGGTGATTGATATTGATTTAAGCCTTGTCTACAGTAAAAAGTTACAGCTCTGAACAACATAGTTAAACTGACCTAAGTCCCCATGTAGAAATGCTAGGTTGATGGAAGGATTCTTCCATCAATCTAGCATTTCTACATGGGGACTTAGTTAAACTGACCTATGTTGTTCAGAGCTGTAACTTTTTACTGTAGACAAGGCTTAAATCAATCTAGCTACACCATCTTGGCATAGGTAGTGGAATCTCTCCCATAGAAGGGAACCCTGTTGGCATAGATAGTGTCTACACTAAAGTACTACAATGGCCCAGCTGCAGTGTGGCCGCTGTAGTGTCAAGTGTAGACAAGATACTGTAGATCTAGATTCTGTATTGTCCTACATCCTCAGTGCAAAGTAAGTATTAAATGCTTCTAAATCAGAATGGTAATGATTTACACCAATGCAAAGTGAGTGTAACTTACTATGCAGGATAGTGGAGAATCTGGTCTATAGTAAGTTTTATGTATGTACATTATATTATTCATCCATAATTTCATAGGCACACACCCATAGCAAGTTCATAACTGTCCCTAATAAAATTTGAGTATTTATGTCCTCATCCTTCAGTTTTTTACTACAAAAAGTTGTAAATAGCTCTAATAACTATTGACTTAATTGTGTGTGCATGAATAGGTACATGTGTATATAATACCAGATGGTTTAGTATGTTGTAAAGATTTTGAGTATCTGGTTGGGATGGCTATTTTATTTTAAAGTGATGAATAAAAAATATTTTATACAACATTTTCCAGAAAAAACAAACACCTATTTTCAGAATGTTAAAGTTCAAATAAACTCTGAAAATTGTGTCTTATATTCTGGCTTCATAAAAGGCAGGAGTCTTAGTTGCTAGGAGTTCAAGTGTAGAAAGTTCAGGAGGGAAAAATTATAACCAACACATTTTAGAACATATTTGAAAATTGCCTAAAATAGCTTTCCTATACTTTTAAACTCAATATCTGAATTTTCAAGAGATAGAACCACCAGCATCAGGGAATTTCCCCTTCGTAATGGTACACATCTGCTATTTTTAGACCCAATGATTCACAGGTCTTTTGAATGGCCTCAGTGAAGTTTCAGTCATTTACATTAGCAGAGAGCTTGGCTATTATATTTTGATTCCTACTGCCCATCCCACTTTTTTACTATGTTGAATAATTATATGGTCACTTTGGCTAATCTTTTTGTACAAGGTTTATGCCTATCTGCTGTGGTTGCTTTCTATTGTAAGCCTCGCAAAGTGATATTTATGTGTCTGAAAATGGCCATTGGAGAATTTCCTCTTTGGGAAGGAATTGTACTGGAGGAAACCTGGTGGAGGTGGCCTGCTGCATCCTATGCTAGCTGTTTCCTTGTAGAGTAGAGATCAGGATGGACAGAGTGGAGAATCTTTCCTTGAGTAGGTAAGCCCTGGCTGTTAGGGAGGTTAGTGTGGCCTCAATGAAATCTATTCACTAGTGTTAACATAGACTTTTTAAAATTGATGCTGAACCCAGAAACTGAAATAGAGGGCCTTGACAGTTGCTAATGGGGCCTCTTGGGTGGAGTGGCCCCTGAGGGCCTGGTTGTCCAAATATGGAAAGACAATAATGTCTCCCATTGCTGGGAGGACTCTTGTAAAGACTCTCAGGGCCTTGGAGAGGCCAAAGGAGAGAACATGTTGTTGGTAAAGTTCAAAACCTATGACAAAATACGGAAAGCTCTTAAAGAAGGGATCAATAACCACATGAAAGGCATTGTGGAGATTGAGAGCAACATACCAGTCCCCTGGAGCCTGGGGTGGGATTATGGTAGCTAGATTTACCATCCTGAAGTGTTGCAATAGGATGTAGGTGTTCAGTTTCCTGACATTGGCCTTGTACAACTGACTTTTTTAGGAACTAGAAATATATATGGAATAGAACCCTCTTCTGACAAATGTGGGGATAACTAACTTGATTGCCTTCAAATGCAGGAGGGATTGGACTTCCATGAGAGAGGTATCTGAGGAGAGATGGGTGAGGAGATATGTGGGTAGGGAAGAAAGGAAATGAAGTATCCAGTAGTGACCACCTGTAGGATACGCTTGTCTGCAGTGATGAGCTCCCAGGCAGGTAGGAGGGTTTCTACCTTCAGAATTGTGTCAATTGCTCAATAAAATGAGTAAACTTTGAGGAGTTGCTATAGTCATATTTTTCCATCCAAGTCTGGTAGTTTGTGACCTGAAACTGAAGGGCAACCAACAAATAGCTTCTCCTAACTGGGACACCTAAGAGAGGGAAGGAAGGAAGGAAAGGATATGAAGTGTGTTTGATTTCTTTCATTGATTGCATCTACCACCAGGGATGGGAGAAGAAATATTACATTCCTTTGGCTGGAATATAATTTTTGTCTGCTTGTTTGCAAGTGGATGGAATAGTGGCAGCTGTCTAATATAGAGTATGTGCAGATGATAACATTGCCTTGTTGATGGGCAGGGCAATCTTACTCTGGAGGGTGATATGTAAAATGTCCACCAGAGAATGTCAAGACTCCTGGACCTCCAAAGGAATCTGTAGGTATTCCGTTAGACATTTAACCACTTCTTGGAAGGCCCTAAAGTCATCTGCATAAGAGGGTGGTGATGGCATTACTACCGCTTTAGGAGAGGAGGAGGGTTTAACTGAAGAGGGTGGTGACCTTTCACTGCTTGGTGGGTCTTCATCCTCTTGTCCCCCTTGGTACAAGGAGACCCATGCAGTACCAATGAGCAACCTTGTGTTGCCAGTAGATATTGCAGTGCTGGCAGGTATGTCTGTTGGTGTTTCTTTTGGGTCTATACCCTATAAAATTGGTCACAGTAATGTGTGCATTGTTTTCAGTAAGCCCACTGTAGAGGTGGATAGGGGAAGGATATTAATGCCCAGGGAACATGGGGAGTCTGCCAGGCTCTGGAAAGTCCTCCTCAGATTACATTCCTAGAAGAGTGGAGTTGTACTTTTATGGAAATCTCAGAGTCTCTGATGATATCCTCCGAGTTGAGGGATTTTGAGCATCAGTGCAGTTGTTGGTAATGGAGGTATTGGAGCAGATACTATTCTTGTGGGTAAGCATTCAGTCACCAACTGTCAAAGTGACACCAGAAAAGAGGCTCTTATGATACCCCACAGGGGAGAGGATTCCAGTTCCTGAGATGAGATGTTCAGGGAAAAGGAATGTTGGAACATTGTGAGAGTAAGTAGTTGGAAACTGAAGCAGCACCAGGGCCCAGAAAGGGGATTGACTGAATGCAGGGCTGGTGAGGCTGCATGTGGTACTGGAAAGGTCAATGAGATGATGCTGTGCTCAGACTGCTTCCCCAGGATGATGGTATCAAAAGTGGTGACAGGTATCTCTGGGTGGCCTTTGTGGCCATGAGAGGATGTTGGTACCAGAGCCTTTGAAGTAGTGTAAAAGTCCTTTGGTTTCACATGCATCTCAGTGCTTAGAGATATCAGATAGTACTGAGGTAGGTGCCTCTCAGTGCTATTCAGCTGAAGATCTCTCTGATGTAAATGGTTTCTAAGGCAGTACTGAGGCTTCAGCTGGAGTCTCAGCTGTATTCATTATGGAATGTGAGGTCTCCTGAGAGTCAGCTCTAAGAGGTCTCTGGCAGGGGAGAAGAGCTTTCTTGTTTTAGAAGGCTCATCTCTGGAACCTCCCCTGGAACTCAGTCATCAGTGCAGCCGGAGAGGTTGAGGCCAATGTATTGGGTGTGGGGCAGAGTGAAATGGACTCCACCAGAGCTAGGTAGCTTCAGCCTAGCCTCTCGATCCTGGTCGGACCTGTTCTTAAACCCTGTGCAGACTTCACAATTGATGATTCGTGAGGTTCTCCAAGACACCAGAGACAGCTAGAGGGCCTTGCTACAGGAAAAAGACCTATGGCAGGTCTAACTCAAACCCTGGGGTCCTAGGCATAACCTGGGGAAGTGCCATAACTAACAAAGGGCGAGGCAAGAAAGCTGAGAACACCCCCCACCCCAAACCCTCCAAGCATAAATTTTGCTATGACTAAGAGTAAAAAATACAAATTTGGAAATTAAATCTGCCTACATAAATAAAATAAACAAGAATAATGTGAAATGAGAGAAGCAACTGGAAACAGCAGAAACCACAACTATTCTATCTTGAGCCACAGGGAGCTGAGAAGGAGCTGGAGCAATGGTGGTGAGTACATGCTTCCTTATATACCCTAACCTTGCAGCATGAGATGCTGCTCTGTATAGGTGCAGGCCTGTGGACACCGCTATTAAAGTTTGGTCAAGAGCACACGGGGGCACACACATGCTGTGGTGCCTCATGCATAGGCACACATACTTGAAGAAGAGCCATTGTAGTAATCTAGTTTGACCTCCTGCGTAACACTGGCCATAGAACCGCCCTGAATTAATTCTTCTTTGAACTGTTTTAGAAAAACATCCAATTCAGATATAAAAATTTCTCAGATGCAGAATCCACCACTGCCCTTAGTAAATTGTTCCAGTTAACGGCCCTCACCATTAATGAACTGTGCTTTATTTTCAGTCTGAATTTGTCTAGCTTCAATTTCCAGCCATTAGATTGTGTTATACTTTTGCTGGCTAGATAGAACAGCCCTCTGTTGTCAAATTTCTGTTCCCTACATAGGTATTTATAAACTATGATCAAGTCATACCTCAACCTTTTCTTTTGTTAAGGTAAACAAATTGAGCTTCCTGAGTCTATCAATATAACATGTTTTCCTGTCCTCTAATAATTTTCATGGCTCTACTCTGAAACTTCTCCAGTTTATCCATCTCCTTCTCAAATTCTGGGCACTAGAACTAGACACAGTATTACAGGAGTAGTTACACCAGGGTAAATACTAAGGTAATATGACCTTCCTACTCCTAGTCTATATTTTCTATTTATACATTTGAGGATGCATTCGCTCTTTTGGTCACAGTCTCACACCAGGAGTTCATCTATGTTCAGCTGATTATCCACCATGACCCCCAAGTCACTTCTTCCCAGGAAAAATCTCCCTCCTCTAAGTATGGCCTATATCCTTTGTTCCTAAATGTATGACCATATTAAAACATTGTTTGCTTGTGCCCAGCTTACCAAGTATTCCAGATTGTTCTGTATCTACATATCTACTTCATTATTTATCATTCCCACAATCTTTGTGTTATCTACAAACTTTATCAGTAATGATTTTATGCCTTATTCCAGGTCACTGATAAAAATGTTAAATAGCATAGGGTGAAAAACTAATCACTGCAGGAAACCACTAGAGAAACACACATTTAATGATGATTTGTCTTCTACAACTATATTTTGAGACCTATCAGTTATCCAGTTTTTAGTCCATTTAATGTATCGCATTTTGATTTTCTGTTAGTTCAAGTTGCTTAATCAAAATATTGTGTGGTACCAAGTCAAATGCCTTACAGAAGTCTAAGTAAATTATATCGAGACTACTATTTTTATGAATCAGACTTCTAATCTCATAAAAAATCAATTTTGTTTGACAAATTTGTTTTGCATAAACTCACTTTGATTGGCTTTATTTATATAACCCTCTTTTAATTCTTTATTTATTAATTCTATAACAGCTGTCCCATTATTTTGCCCAGGAGCAATGTAAGGATGACAGGCCTATAATTACCCAGGTCATCTCATTTATCTTTTTAAAATATTGGAACATTTAGCTTTCTTCAAGTTCTCTGGAACTTCCTCACTGTTCCAAGATCTATTGAAAATCAACATAGACAGTCCTGTGAGCTGCTCATCCAGCTGTTCTAAAACAGTTTCTTTAACTGTTTTTGTCATAGATTTGCCCATATGTCCTTTTGCTTCCCTTACCAATCTTCTAAAAATCCTAGGTTCTGTTTCATCATCATTACCATCAGCTTCCTCTTCCTTTCATTTATTAAATATGGTTGGTTTCATTTTGTTTTTTTGTATTTAACCAGCGTGGCCTTCATCCTTAATTGTGTTTTTTGGGGGCATCTATTATAATGTTAAGCAGTTCCTAATTATCGCTCACACTTTTCTTTTAAAAATTGTCTCCCAACTAATTTGGCTTATAATTGTTTTCAGGTTTGTGATATTGGCCCTTTTAAGATACCAAAAGAGCCAGTATCACAAACCTGAAAACAATTTAAAATCAGTTAGGAGGAAAAACTACTGGTTTGTACTTTATTTTGTTTGTACATAATCCATGTAATCAAGTCATGATCACTTGTACCTAAGCTACCACTAATTTAGTTCTCTTCATTTGTCGAGATAAAGTCTAATATTGGTTACCTTTGTGTAGGATGCAACTGTTTTTTTGAGTTAGGAAATTGTCACCTGTACTATTTAGAAATTCAGAGGCAGGATGAGACCTAGACCTCCAGCATACGTCCCTGAGATTGAAATTCCCCATGACAACACAGGTATTTTCTCTCTACATGGTATAAACAAGTCCTTGAGGTGTCAGTCACTCTGTTCTCTAGTGTGATTTGGTGGTCTGTAGCAGACATCAACTAGTACCTCATTTTGTACATTATGTAATAGAACATTGATCCGTAATCATTCAAGATCATTTGCTTCTGAGTTGTCAATGGCTCAGAAATAGGTAATGTCTTTTGTTTTGTAAAGTTCTACTCACCCTCCCCTGTTGCCTACTTTATCCCTCCTAAATAGGTTTTAACCACTGATTTTTAGCATTCCTACCAGACTTCAGTAATACCACAGTAAATTGATTTTATGTTCATAAAAGAGAAATTCCAATTCCTCTTGTTTATTGCCCAGGGTCCTAACATTGGTGTACAGGCAATTTAAAGAATTTTTCTCTTCACATCCTTTGTTCTCAACATCTTGATTTTTGTGGTAAATGAGTGTGTATGTGTTCCCACTTCTCATCTTCCCTTTTTGTTATCAAAGTAATAGTAGTTTGCAAGTGACCCGTTAAATTTATGTAGCGAACCACTGCTATGGATAATGTGTCTCTGTGCAAGAAAATGTGGTGTTTGTATATTTCTCATGGTCTATACCTGAAGCATAAATGTTACAATATATCCAGTTGAGTGAGGTTGTACTAGAAGATGACATGGTAGACGAATGGCAAGATGACCAACACAAAGCCGAATAACAGCAATTGCATTTTAAAAAAAAAAAACCTGATGTTTTCCTGGCGTTTCGGGTTGTTTTTGTCTAGCTAAGATATTCACTAAAAAGGGGAAACTATGTATAACTGTGTGACTTAAATCTAGAGCTGGGTGCACATGTAAAACAAATTATGTAGACACAGTTCCTTTGAAAAATATTGACATTCTTTATATCCACTGTATGTTTAAATCTATGTGTAAAATTTATTCAAGAACATATTTACCTTTATTTGAGAGCATATAGATACACTAACATAGTGGTTATCTCAGAACTAATCTCTGCATAGCATTATGGAAGAAACGGCTATATTAAAGCCTGCTGTTGCCATTCAGTGACCTTCTCCTACAGTACATCTGATGTGCCTGCTGCTTCTGTTGCTGCGTTCCAGCTAGAAGTTATTGCCTCAACATCTCCTGCTACATTAGCTGCATTTCAAGACTAAATGACAGCTCAAGAATCACACTTTGTTTTTGGCATGCAGAACCCATAGGGAGGGTGTTCTATTTTAGTCCATGAGAGACTATAATGCTGGTTTAAAATAGAAGGATACCAAAAATTATCTTCCACTGCTTGGGTCTGTAGCTTTGGAACCTTACCCTTTTAGTAAGTATTGAGGGTGTATTATTTGTGTACAGTCTGTAACTATGGGAGCTAAATCTCTTGGAAGACCGGTGAAGCAATCTCTGGAGCAGAAGAGAGAGAATGGCAATTATATGGATACTGTCAATGCCTATTTTCTTTATGTAGTATGTCAGCATTTCTGTTGTGACTCTCCTTTTTGGAGTTTGTAACTTGCTCTGAGTTGAAACTTAGCATCCCTGGTGTCTCACAGGTAAAGGTTTTGGTCCTGAATAATCTTTTAAAAGAATAAATAAATCCATCTGAAATATTTAGTTGGTGACTAATTAATTATGAATGTATATTCTGTTTATCAGATATGATTGAGCTTAATGGTGTCCAGGGTAAAAGCTATCAGGTAGAAGATGTGATTGGTACAATCAAAGAATCTTTTATGTGGTTTAGTAAAGGCACAGAAAGCATACAGAGGTGAACAGCTGGAGCAAACCTAAGGCCTGGGGCACAGATCCTCAAAGCTAACTCTCATTAATTTGAGTGGGAGTGAAGCACCTAAATATCTTTGAGATCTGAAGCTTCCTGACTTTTGTCAACCACAGCAGGTACTGAGAAAAAAGAATTCTCCATATCCTATGTGAGAAAAGGTCCAAGATCAGGAAATAGCTACACCTGACTATGGCCTGAGCCATATCCTGTTACTTTTTCAGGCCCATCTCCTCCTTCAGAAGAACACAATTGAGAAGGTTAAAGGTGTTGAAAAAACTGTAAGGTTTCTTCAGAGTTTCCTGCTCCGTCCTTCTTTTGGGGTTAAACTGCCATAGAAGAAAAAACAGGAAGGTCCAATCGTATACCCACACATCACATTTTCTGTTTCCACAGCTTCTCTGAGCCTCCCTCCTAGGAAAGGTTCGCACTCTCAGAGAAAATCTTGTTCCCCTTTCCTGTCAATCCACGTAAAGTGCTGATGCAATGTTACATTCAGCACATAGAAATACACCTCTACCCCAATATAACACGACCCGATACAACGTGGGTTCGCATACAAAACGGTAAAGCTCTGACATGCTGCTCTGAGCAGTGTGTTAAAGATGTCGGGCCAGGCCGGGACTGAGGGGTTTGATAAGGTGCAGAGGGTCTAGGAGGCAGGAGCTGTGGGAGGGCACTTTTCGGGGCCCTGCAGTCCCGGAGTGGCCTGGGGGATTAGCAGGGGTTCAGAAGCAGCCCGCTCTGCTTCCCTTGCCCCGGCCCCAGCCCCAGCCGTGTCACTCACGGGTGGGGACTTGGGGGAAGGGATCCCCCCTGCACTTACCAGCAGCAGCGGAAGTGGAGCAGCCCAGCCCCAGCCAGCTCCACTCCACCAGCTCCCAGCCGTGGTGCTCCACTTCCTGATGGGCAGGTGAGTGCAGGACCTTTCCCCAGCCACCCCGCAGTGACACGGCTGGGGCCGGGACAAGGAAAGGAGAGCAGGCTAGGGCCACGTCGCTCTGCTTCCTACCGCAGGTGAGTGGGGGGGGGGGGCGTCCATTCCCCAACCTCCCTGCACTTTCTGATGGCAGGAAGCAGAGCACCACGGCTGGGAGCTGGCAGAGTGGAGTGGACTGGGACTGGGCTGCTCCGCTTCCTGTTGCGACCGGTGAGTGCCTGAGGGGTGGATAGGGGTCGGAGCAGTCAGAGGACAGGGGTTGGGTAGGGGGTGGGATCCTGGGGATGATTAGGGATGGGGTTCTCTAGAGGGGACAGTCAGGGAACAAGGAATGGGGGGGATTTTTTGTTTCCCAAGGACCATGTTATATCGGGGTCGAGGATTACATAGAACACTTTATAATATATAGGTGGAGGATAAATTAATAGACGGCATCCATGCTATTTATGGGCTTTTTTTTGAACGCCAAATAGGTTGTGTGGTTAAAATCTGATCCTATCTTTATTCCACTCTATGAAAAAGGACAACAATGAATTTATCTGCTCTGTATCATCAGAAGTGAGTGGCACAGTCTCCATTATGCATTCTTTCTGGAACTATTGGACCTAACAAAATCATCAAAAAGGGCTACTACTGCTAGCTAACATTCAGAAGAAAACCAAAATAAGCAGGCTCTTGGAATAAATACAGTCCTGAGAATTTTTTCTGGGTCATCTCTATTACTAGCAAAATGAACACCAGTGAATACTAGGCAATTCAGTGTCTAGTATTTGTATTTCCTTGTTTGTTTTTATGTTTTTCATGGACTTCTTCGATACCATAGGGAGACATTTCAGAGACAAAAATAACATGAGATCTGGTCCTCTCCAGTAATTCAATTACTGGATAGTGGGAATACCATGGAAAGGTCAGATTATTCTTTATTTTGGTCCCATAATTGGCTCCCTTAGGGAAATGAAACTCATGAAAAAATAAAACATTACTACCACTATATTTAGGTTTATCCAAAAGTACAACCTCAACAAATATAATAATTCATTTACTTTGTTTTTAGATTATTGTATTTAAATCTATCTCAATCCTACCCTCTAAGTATTCTTAATATTAATTCAAAAATACAATACAAAAATCATTTCAAAACCAAAAAACTAGAACATATCTCTCCCCCACTTGCTTCACAGAATAAGCACTAGATGGGACACAGTACAAACCAGAATTTCCCACACCTGATCTTTCTTAGCAGTAGAAGATTTTCAATCAATGCAAGCAGAACAGTCTCTCTGCCACCAACCAAGGATGTCTTTGGGGCAAAGATTGAACCCATAGTTCCTTTAAAACAATCAGCATCCTGCTCTGCTCAAGGGGAGACAGTGACTATCTCCACCATCGAAGAATATAGTACTTTACCAGCCTGGAGGCAAAAGGAGCCAAAGCATAGATGGAGTTCTTCCATGGCATTCTAAATCTCCATAAACAGCACTGATTGGTATTCAGGCAGATAAAGCCTAGCATATTCTCCTTCCTCCCACCTCAAAAGTTGCCCAGCTTCCATTTCTGGAGATAGTTGAATCTGAATCCAATCAAAACTGTTGACAGTAAGCAGAAATTTCCTCACAGTGGGAGGAACCTGCATCAGCAATCAAACAAAGACAATCTCAATCAACAATGCTATCTACTACCTGAAACAAATCCTCTGTTTGAGACTTTGCAGGTGCTGTATGAGAGGTTAAAGTTCTCACATCTAGACACAATATAAGAATGTTAAACTTTACGATGCTATCCGGCAGCCTCTCTGGGAGTTCCACCATGATGCTTCACCCCTCTTCTGTCAAACTTCTTCAGTATATTATATATACTGACTGACTAACTTAAATGTCTAATGCCACGGGGGGGGGGGAGGAAGGCAATCTGCCTTGGGGTGAAATGTTCTGTGTCCTCTGAGAGCATAGGAATGGGAGTAGGAGCAAGAGGCAAGGAGTGTCAGGGAAGAAAGTAAAGGAGGAAAATATTAAAAAGAAAAATACACACAAGAGTAAAAAGGAAACACTGAGGGAATACTACATAATAAAACTGAGGGATAAGAGGAAATGGAATAAAGAAACAAAATGGGAAAAGCCAGAAATAAGTAAGAAACATTTTTATTTCATTCCTATTCTGCAAGGCTAGCCTGGTTTCCCGTGTTGGTGCTTAAAGAGTACAGTTGCAGCTTTAAAAAGTCCTGTCAATATGACTGACCTCCGCTCTTGAAATAGCGAAGAAGGGTGAATACCAACATGGATTTGTTTTGTTTCTTTTTCCTAGGGTACAAACACACCTAAACCGAGTTGTCCTCACCATCAACCCTAGTTCTGAAATCTCACCTAATAACACATTCAATCTGTTCAAGTTGCAATACAAATACCAAATTAGTTGGGGAGGAAGGAGGGAATCTTGGCACTAGCAAGAAGGTTGCCTAACAACATAATTCTCCATAGCAATTATTGTATTACATACCTTATACGCTCCCTATTATTTCTCTGTTCTTAGATTATATTTGATTTTAATGACAGTGAGGTGCCTAATTACCTTTGACAATCTGGACTTTAGTTTATAAATTCACAGCACCATGCTTTACATAAAAATTTAGGCCAATCCCTAGCTGTATATTGGAGTAGATCTGTTGAACTTACTTATGATGTTTTTGGTGTTTGTTTCACTCTAACTGTAAGCTGAAATTAGGGTTTGGTGAAAACTGATTTTTCACATATGTGGAAAACATTTCCTTGCAAAATTCCAGCTAAGTTATTAGGAACTTGCTGCTATCTCTGAAAAATTCTCTTCCTGGTCTTTACAAAGCCCTCAGGGTTATGACAGAAATTTCCTGAACTGCATCAGCATTGAATGTGAGTGGGCGTTTTCTTGTTGTCTTTACAAAAAGGCATCTAAAATGCCCCAATACACTTTTTTGGCAAGATCCACAAAGTGAATTAGGTGCCTAACTGCCACTTCTGGTGCCTAAATCCAAAATGTAGATCCCCAAAACCCTCACTCAGCTGCTACTTTACCCTGTAGATGCCTAAGTTTCCACTGGTAAAAATCTGCCAGACAGAGGAAGGCATTAAACCTGTGTGAATGCTCTAACCACTAGGTTCAAGGTTGTGGGCAGGAGAGAAATTCCTCCTCCTTTTTTTTTTTTTTTGAGCAAGGGCTTAAGGACCTAACACCAGGAGAAAGTTCATGGCTATGAATCCCAAGCAGAGGGAAGGATCTCCATCTGGCCCAAACTTAGGTGTCTAGGTTCCTTCGAGGAGTGGACCTTAGGCCACATGCTTCACCTTGGTATTTCCTATTGTCTCTCTTACACAGTTCCCTGCTTTTCTTGCTGGTGGTGTTTGTGGATTCCATTCTTAGATGCCTAACTTTCCTTTTTCATTGTAAAGAAGTCTGGCTAATTTGAGGGTATCGATTCCACAAGGTGGAGGAGTGCCTAAAAGTTTGTTGCAATGCTAAGTCTAAATGACCTTTGTGGAGCTAAGCCCTTTATTTGACATCACTTTCACTTAGCTCAAGCTAGACCAAATGTGTGGACCACTAAAAAGAGGAAAGCATCATTTCTGGCACCTTGATTTTTTATCACTTGATGAAGTTGGCAGTCCAGATTTTCCTTTTGCTAACTGTTTTCTGTTGCTATACACTTCCTCTCTGTGTGATAGAGTTCTAAATATATATGTTTGCGCTCTGCTATCACGGACATCAAAGATATTGGGCAATCTAGCCACAACATTCAATTTCTCTTTATTCTTCCCATAGGTTTTGTGGGATGGATGAAAAATAAAAGCATGTAGGGTGATGCTTCATGTCTATTACAAATGGAGACCTCTAGATGCCATCATCTGGCATAGGATAGCAATATTTCTTGCCAGTATCTCAAGTGATTCACTGCTTAAATAATTAATTGCTTTATATATTTTTGTGTGCAGGATTAGAATATTTGCTTTAGCAAAGACATAATCATCCAATTCACAGTCTAGTAGATTAAAAAGCTGTACTATCTTGGTTTTTCTTTGCAAAAGTTGTATTGAAAACAGAACATTATGTGTAATTCTTGAATTAAGAGTAATTCACAGAGATCTATATTCTTGGAAAGTAGTAATGGAAAAGTCCTATATTATTTAATAGGGAATAAAATCAATAGGATACTAAAGAAATTTACTAGCATTCTTTAGAATAGAAACTACTCTAAAAACCATTTACTAGAGAATGATTGCCTTATAGTTTGTTGGGTTTTGTTTCTTTTGTTTTCTTTTCAATGATCCCATTGAGAGGGTTTAATTCTTTGTTAAATTTTATGCAGTGGTTCCAAAACACGTACAAAAAAACATCATTTTTTTTAATTCTATAAGACATTTCTATAAGTCCAAGAATGATAGATTTATCCAAAGAACAGATACTTAGAATCCAGCCATGGGAGACTAAGTTGCTCAAGGAATGTCACTAAAAATAGAAGAGAGAATCTGAATATGCTATAATAATAAAGAAAAAAGCAGAAGGTTAAAACAGAAATAGGCCTAAGGTGAATTCTAAACACTGAGGGAAGTGAGAGATGTCTGTAATACTTTATGAATATTATGTTCCATCTGCTTGTTTGATTGGTATGGTTGTTGGCTACATGATTAGTAAGAGTTAATTCAAGTAAAAGGTGGCCAGTAGGTAGGCAGGAAAGTAGGCAAAAAACTTCTGTTTTGTCACCCATTTACCCATATTTAAGACAATGCAGAGAATCAACTGATGTGAAGTCTATCCCTGACCTCACTAATGGGATGTTTAAACTGGGTTGACCAGGTTCAAGAGACGCAAGGAGGGAGACAAAGAACTCTGAAATGGCACAAATGGGGACCCTTCAAGAGTAGAGGCAGAGAGACACAGGGACTATGAGAATGCAGATTAAAGTTGGGGTGTCTGGACATGGTAGGCTAACCAAAGCCTTTGGGGGGGAAAAACAGCACATAGTTGTTTGTCACCTTAAATCCTTTTTTTTGTGATTTTTTTTTTTTTATTCCTTCTGTTGAGATTAAATAATACTTTGTTTTGGGTCACTGTATTTGCCTATTGGTCACAGATCCCAAAGGGAAGACTTGCAATTCTTTGAATCCAGTTGGGCAATCATGACGGCTACATTATCCTGTGTGGCAAAGATAGAGTCTGAGAGTGGAAGAATTGAGAGATTCTACCCCCAGACAGGTGAAGGTGAGAAACCTAACATTTGAATGTGTACTGCCAGTTGAACACTGACAAACACTATAGAACAAGGACTAAAATATTTCCTCTCTACCTCCCTCAAGAGATAGACAGGAAATAAGATTCTTTTAAAATTTGGGCAGTTTGAAAAAAAATATTGGAAGGGAGAACTTGGGTGTCTCTAGCTGGGGAACTGATCCTAGAACCCCAAAAAGCTAACCCAGATTGCTGTCAGATGCTGACTCTGTGACCTTTGTATACATGTTCAATGAAGACTATGTAGCTCCTATAGAAATCTCTTGGGGCCCTATTCTCCTGTTGTAGGGTACAGATAACTCCCACTAACATTGGATATTTAGATTGTTATACTCTGTTTATACAGCACCTAACACAATGGAGTATGGATCCTCATCAGGTCCTGTAGGCATTACTAAATGGGAATGTATACCCTACACTTGCAGAGAGTTAACTAGAGTCAGAGAACAATTAGGTGCACCAGGAAGGTGGAGCAGCCCAATTTAGGATTAGGCTTAGTCAAGAAGGACCTTGGTGGCTGAATTAAGGATTACTCCCAGCTGGGAGGAGGTATGTAATAATAAAAGAAGGACTTCAGGGTAGTAAAACAGAACTAAGAGGCTTAGGGGGGAAATAGGCTTTTGGAGTTTTTTCTGAGACAGGTGCTCTGGTAGAGGGCTAGGACTGGGAGTGAGTACTGTAGTGTCCAGCCCTTGTGTTAAAGCCTAACAGAGTGGTGGTTTGAGTTTCCAGAGAAAAGGGGCTGCTCACTCTACCTCCATAGGGAGGCAGACAAGGAGCCAGGCCTCCCAAAGGAAAGCCCTGAGAGGCGTTGCTCTTTCCCAGGAGCAGGAAGATCAAAGAACTTGCAGAAGAGTGAGTGTAGGAAGGGACTGGAGAAAAGGGTGTAGACACAGACTGACGTAGGCAGTGGTCCAGGTATGGAGTAAGATCTCTGAGGAAGCAGACTATAGGCTGCAAGTTCCCTGGAGTAGAACTCAGAGAAAGAGGGTTTCCTTGCTGGTCCCTGAGGACCAAGATGTGGAAACCACCTTCTTAGAAGGTTGTATGAGCACTACTGTGCCCAGAGTTGGACTGGAAACTTGCTGTACAGTTATTGGACTACAGTTTGGTGGTACTTTGTTACCTCAGAAGGGTGGAGAGTTGGAGGATGACTGTAAGTGACTTGGCTGTAGGACTGAGTCACAAAAAGATGCAGATTACGTCAGGTCTGGAGCAGTATTGGTAGGAGGCAGCAGAGGATCAGAACCTGGTGTGCCAGCTGTTGAATCACTCATCTATACTGTCATGAGTGTAGGGAGTAGGGTAGCCCTTGGGCAGAGGTATCTATGAGGGTAGCAGTTAATACTTCCTACCCTGAACCGAAGGAACCTTGACATGATCTTCGTTCAGTAGTTGTGCGAGATGCAATCAAAGTTCTTATTTTGTTTTTTAATAAAATTTAGCCTTTGTGCAATCTCTGGAGGTTGATAGAATATTTTTTGCTTTTATGTGACAAGTCTATATAGTCTCCTTCCATTTTGTTGAGATAGTATTTGCCAATTTAAGGACTAAATTGTGCCTTTAGGTACAGCAATGAGTAGATGAGACAGAAACTGCACCAACCTCTGCATAGTCCCAGGAGGCATTCCATGGCAGGCACCCCTCCAAACTGCAATGCTTCTCCTGCTATAGCAGCAGTGAATTATGATACTCTTTGTGCTGGTTTCTCTTCAAAATCCCACTAGATCTATCTGCATTTTTAGGCACCTAAATGTCTTTTAGAAATCTGGCCTTTGGACCATAAATGTAATATGACATTTAGTCATACCATTGTATAATCTTGAAAACTAAAAGTAATTGTATTCTCTTCTGTCCAGAATATATTTTTATTAAGACACTCTATTGAAACAATAAAACTCCCATGGGCCACCCTTTCTAAATCAGTAATATTTTGCAAACCATTGTTGCAAACCTTGTCCAATATGCCTATAACATTTCCATCCACACAAACTGCTTGTTGCAATACACAAGTGTTCACGCTATTGTTATGACTGCATTTGCTGTGGGTGGCTACATCTGAGTTGATAGCTTTGGGGAAATTGCCTACTGTTGCTCTAACAGTAGTGCAGCTCCACCAGTGTAAATTGGTCATTGGTATTATGACTATATTGTTTAATTCTCTTGTGACAGAACACTGAGGCCTGACAGGTGGGTCAGCACTCTGATCACTCTAGCATAGATTAGGTCCTTCCAGTGATGGCTGATTGAGCAATTAGCTAATCAGAAGGCAAGGCTGGAGACATACAGAGCTAATTAGCTAGCAGCTGGCTAACCTGGTAAAAACCAGGAAGGCAATGTTACAAAGGGGAGGACAGGTCTAGCTGAGCCCAAACTGGAAGAGCTCCCTTGATGGGTTCTGGCAAAGAGGGACAGAAAGATGTAGGAATGACAAATAGATATTGCACTGTACTGTTGGTGGTGGTGGAAGGCTTTAGCATAAAATACAGACTGAACACTAATAGTATGGGTAACGTGTCTGAGCAGTTTCTGGGGCATCAGAGAATGGGGACACAGCATTGCCCTGTCATACCATCTCACAGACTTTGGATAAAAGAATAAAACAAAGCTTTTACCACCACAGACACTCTTCACCTGTGCTACTGTGGCTGCACAGCTATTTATACTCACACTAGCACAATAAGAGCTTGCCCAGGTATGTGTGTACATTAGCAGGGGAATCTCACAGCTAGCTCGGAGTGTAGACATTGCCTCAGCATCCACAGGAGGTGAGAACATTCATAGAATGTCTCCCTTAGGCCTGCCGTTTTCATTTGCTGCCTATCCACAGCTTCCATTGAAGTCAGGCACTTAATCTCAGGGGAGAGGAGAGGTTCTTCATCTAGAATATTTTGTGCCTCAGTTCTAACCCCCTTTCCCCCGCTGCCTGTATAGCTGTCGTAAAAGCTTCCAGAGTGGTACTTCTTCCTCCTCGTTAGAGCTCTCACAACTGGTGTGAAATATTTGTAGTGAAAGGTGAACAGCTTTAACTTGCTCTTTTTTATAGTTATTAATTTTAAAAGGGGTCTGGTTTGCCAAATTCTCTGAATGTCTCACGGGAAAGGAAAAAAAAACCTCTTCTAACGGACGTGAGCCTATTTTTGAAGTGAAGATGAGCAAAAGATGGCTTCAAAACCTGGTGGTTAACATTCAAAATGACATTTAGAAAATAGGTATTTCACTGAATTTCATGTAAAAAGGAAACTTAAAGGTCCTGAATGAAATTATCCCAAAATGAAGCAGAAAACACTATTTTTAAATCCAAAATTTCTTGGGGAAATTTGAGGGAATGGATTCATTAGGCAACACATTAGGCCTGTTGTCTGTTTCCTTGTACTCTCTGTATATATCTATTGTTTCTTGTCTTATAATCTACTTTTTTATTTCATATTTATACAGCTTCTAAGCCCTATGGTAATTTTAATTCTGGTTATCAATCATAACTTTTAACTATACTTCCTGGAAGTCAGGAAAAAGGTGTTCCTAAATCTATCTCTAAAAAATCCAGGAAATCAACAGCAATTCACCATTCTAATCTTATTGGTGCTAGTCAAATAGTGCTGTTCTAGATATCAACATTAATAAATGAGGTTTTTTAAGTGTTTGACATGGGGTTCATATGAGAAAATGGTTAATGCTTGAATATTTTATGAGAACACCAAAAAATATGATAGACTAATGTACAAATAATCCTGGTTTGGTTTGATTTAAAAAAAAATGGGGCTATTGCTATTTACATGCAGGTGAGTAGACTGTGGGTGGAGCTTTGACTTTGCTTCCTGCTCTCTATGTTCTGACCAGCACAGTTCAACCAGTGCCATGGGGGCAGGGGGGGAGGAGAGGATGTAAGCTACACTAGGTAAAATGCTGGGGCAGTTTAATTCCACCTGGAGCAAGGGGAAATAAGGCTCCAGACTGTGACTCCAAGTAAGAGTGTGCTCCCTGGTCTCCTCCTGAGGCAACACAATTGCATGCTGTTCCTTACTCAGGGATTTTTTTTTAAAGCACTTAAATAATACAAATGAAATAGCCACTGTAAATGTGGTAGATTTTTATAAGAAATGCCAACATTATGTATGTAAATGCTTGAGGTCACTGTAGCCAAAGAAAACTGGCTCAAAAAATAAATATTGTACCCTCTAAAACTCACTGGTTGAGTGTATTAAATTAGGTCTGTAATACTTGCCTCCTACTTAAGGCTGTTGTGAGTTTTAACTCAGTAATGATCTTAAAGTACTCTCAACTCCACAGAGGAGCTGCTACAAGGCAAAGTATTGTAGTTACTGAAAATACTAATGGGTTTTATTTAAAAAAAATAATAAAGTTAACCTTCCACATGGATTGGTAAATGATCTCCCACTTCAAAACACTGCAATCATAAAATGGCTGATACCTTACTGAGCTTTACAGGGAAGCCAGGGAGCATAAGGCTGTAAGGAGACACCTCTCCCTGCTAGTAATCAGTGAATGAGAACATGCCAGCAGGAGTCGCATGGATTAGGTGCTTAAATAGTTTGTGGTGGGAATGGGTTGGCACTTGCCTTGCTCCACACAAAATGGCTGGAGAAGGGGGTGGTGATAGCCACCTTAACTTTTAGCCCACTGGGGTTAGAGCACTTACCTGTGATGTGGGAGACCTAAGTTCAATTCCCCACTTTCTGCCTGACGGACAGAAAGGGTGAGACCCCTGTTCAAATCCCCTCAGGAGAGTGCTCCAACCACTGAACTGTGGCATATTCTCTTGTGAGGAGGGAGGTTCTGTCACTCTGTCCTCTTAAAGCTGTTCTTCTGTGAATAAATAATGAAAGAGTGACTGGAGGATGGGGACTGGACCCTGGATCTCCTACCAACAGGCTACTAGAAGGAACTTTTGCCCTGACCACTTAGCTGCTGAGTGAGTCTAGGTACCTACAGGATTTTGGTGGGAGTTTTGTAGATTGCCATGGAGCCTAAAATCAGGATGTTGATACCTAAACCTGAGACTTAGGAGCTTAGTATCTTGGTTAGTTGGGGCCTATGTTTCCCCCAGCTGGCCTTAATGACTAACCTAGGTCAAAACAAAAGAATCAAGGAAAGAAGGAACCAAATATTGACAATGCTTATGGCATTGGAAATGCTACTTATTTGAATGCATGTAGTGGTGAAAGTTCTGAAAAAAGAACTTTCTTGTGCTGTAGTTTAAGAACAGTGCTATATTTTATCAGCATTTCTAAAGTGCCTATCACCATTGTAGCCAGGCACTGAGCATGGTTTAGAAGAAATATTGGGATCACTGTGACAAATATGGCAACTTCTGAAAATATCCTAGGCAACCTTATTGAATTAAATTTGTCAATACTTGGGAGGAGGGAAATGTAAATTTCTACCTCCAGACCCAAATTTTTAAAGTTATGCCTTGAGGAGAAACCACTGTCTGCTGACTACCTGTTCCCAGGCCCAAAAATATATATGAGAGTAACTTGCAGATTCATGGGGTGGTGGTTCTGAGAAAAAGATGTCATGAATTTGTAACCACAGGAAAAAATCCTGTGTGAGGTTTGAAGGACTATTCACTTGCAAGAACCCTTGTTGGGGTTAGAGTGATCTCTGGTAAGCTAATTAGCATTAGTGTAGGTTCTTTCATTGTTTCTGTCCAAGAGAGGTGATAGCTGGGGAACCAGAAACCTAAGCATGAGTGCCCTTTCTGGACCACAGAGGGTGAATACAGTTACAGTAGTCATGACTTGTGACACTTATCCTGATGGCATCCAGAAATGTTGGGATCTCTCATTATAAGACCATCAGTTCTCCATCCTGCCTTTTGGCTTGATCATTGGGCTTCTGCAATACCTTTTGAGAACACTGCCAGGTTCGATTCTGTTTGAGCATGCTATGGTGACAAGCTGAGATTAACAACATGATCTGAAGACAAGGTAGAAGTGATATGTTTCTTCCTGATTTCACTTGGCAGGGAGGCACAGAGCCTTTATTGAAATCATTCTTCCTTTATTTCCCTCCAACTTAGATCTCAGCTCTTTTATTCTAGGTGACTGTAATGGCTTGGTATGTCCTGGAAAAAGAGACAGTCCTTGAGATAGCACAGCTTTCTCTCATTAAAGACTTCATAAATTGGCACCAGAGCCTTGCGTTGAATCCAGTAGTGAATGGGAAGCCAATCCAGGTTATGGAGCACTAGCATAATATAGTCCTTGGTTCATTACATTAAAGAGATGGGCTGTTGAGTCATTCAGCAGTTGAGTTTTCTTTGTGAATTTCTTCTGTAGGCCCAGGGAGAGTGAATTACAATAGTCGAGTTTGGAGGGTATGAAGGCATTAGCTAGTGGGGCCAATTCATCATCCAAAAAAGAATAAAATATTTTAAAAAGTAGGCTAATATTGTAATAATGAAGCTTCATATTATTAATGGAGTTTTGATTTACTTTCCATTTAGCTTTCTTAGAAAAAACAATAATTTTCAGGTATCTTTGATATTTGGAAGCTGAACATACATTTCTTACCCATGTATTAGTGGAGAACATAAAAAAATGTATTTACTTGATAGGCTAGATAAGATAAATTTTAGAAATTAATTCACTCTGCCAACTGTATATTTTTATTAATAAATTTTAGCTGAGGTAACATTTCAAGAGTCTAAATTACTTTTGAAAATAGGACTTATGCTCCTATGTCTTTAAAACACTTCCAAAAATATTACCTCTCTGAAACTTTTACCCCAGTGCACAAGTAAAACATATGATGATTTGTATATTACCTCTATTTAGATCATTAATTCTTTATAAAATCAAGGGGGTAAATCAAATCAAAGTCGTATAACACTAGGAAAAATTATCTTTTGAAATGTAGGATGACCTTCAACTACTACTAATCTAGGGGGAGTTCAAGGCTAACTGTTCCTAAAATTCTAAATTGTTCTTCAAAAAAGTAAGGCACTCGGGAAATATAATCTGTATCAGTCACCATGACAAATGCCTTTATGTTGGAGATGGCTGCAAAGCACACTTTTAACTTATTGATAACACTGACACAGCAAAAATAAGATCACTTTCACGTGAAATAGCACCAGCAAATTTTACCTGTTCAAAATTACATAGAACATTGTTCAGAATTGAGGAGTACAGGAAAAAGGTTAATTTGAGAGCAGAATAAATGAGAAAATTTGAACAAAATCTAATCTCATGTTCTGAACTTGAATTAAAAAAAAATATTGTCTTCAACTTCTACTTCAAAAATAATTAAACAACTATTTCCATTAGTTCCTGAATACATTTTAATTTGTATATTAAAATGGTTAAAAGTTAAACTTTGATTCCTATAACTTGTCTTTGATTTCAGAAATGTTTTCTTTGAGGTCCTTCTTAGTGTACCATATCAATATGTATCTCTCTTTCTGCATAGAAATATGCTTTATTGCTATGTTATGGACATGAACAGTGAAATCAGGCAGAGAAACTACTCAGGGAAATGAAGGTACAGACAGACTGGGAGAAATGAAAAGGTGGTGATGATGATAAAAAAAGAGAATAATAAACTTAAAAAAAACATTTATATGCTGGTTTTAAAAATGAGTATTCTCTAAGATCAGCTTTGTAAGTTCTGTGGCAATTAATTAGAAATGTATCATACTATCAAATGACTTATGTGAATGTGAGTTTCTTTGACTTTATAGATAATACAGTCAGGTCTGAGTTTCTTTTAGAAACAATGACTTCCAGTTACCACAGTTTGATGCAACATGGCATGTGGTAGCTGGAAAGAGAACACATATCACCACAGCATGTCTGACGTTAGTTGCCTCTGGATTTGTGTAGATAAATACACACATCATTGCTAAAATTTAAGATCTTGTAGAGCTTATAATTGAAATGTACTAGTTGGAAGCAAATCCCTACCTGTGTGAAAATTGTATTTTTAAAAATAATGTGATTTATCCACTGTCAAGTAATATTCCTTAATTTGAAAATTAGAGTTCAAATATAAGGTACTCGCATGAAATCCTCTAAGCTTAATCTCCAGCTTAGATCTGATAGGCTGCCACCAGGTCAGGAATTATAGGGCCTGACCCCCCTTTCCTCTCTCTGGTGTCCCCAACCCTTCCTTGGTGGGACACCCAGATTCCAAATCCCTTGGATGCTAAAAGCAGGGGAGAAAACCCCTTCCCCCCTCCTTCCCAGGCTTGTCTCTTGGTCTAGCCTGCGAGTATCAAGAAACCGGTTTCTCTGCTTCCCAAGAGATAAGCGTTCTCTACCCTCAGGACAATTGAGATGCAAAATACCAACAGCTTGGCTTTGCCTTTCCCCGTGCCTGCCTTCCCGTGAGGGAGACAGGTACCTGATACAGAGGTTTCACTTTCTCTGCCTTACTAGAAAAAGAAACTTCCACAAGTTTTGAAAAAAAGAAAGCTTTATATAGAAAAAGAGACAATACAGACTAATAACTTGCATAAACATTTATACAGGCTCCTACTTAAGAAAATCTGAATACCCCAGTCTGATTTAAAAAATAGCCAATTTAAATAGACCAGCAATCACACACAGTAAGTACAAAGCAAAGCATATCATAGCCGATTTTACTTTGTTCCCAGTTTGTACTCACTGCCCCTTAGTAGAATGAGAAGAAGATTGGAATCAGCAAGATAGCTTGTCCCTCACAGCCGAGGAAACAACAAAGACCCAGCAATCCACATCTGTAAATACAACCCAAAGCTCCTCACAGCCGAATTGCTTTGGGTTCCTTTGTACTCACAGACTTTTGGTATAATATTGGAGATAAGAAGGAGTTAGGAGGAAACCTTGTTTACTCACAGCCAAGAAAACAAAAAAGACCCCGAGTATACAAATTCCCGCCCCTGACTTTAAACAATCCAGTTCTCTGATTGGTCCTCTGGTCAGGTGTTTGGTTACCCTTAACCCTTACCTTACCTATCTACTTATGACATCCACCTACAATCACTTTTTACCTCCGCACTACCCACCACCCCCACGCACATACATTTTTCAAAGTAAATCTCAGTGCTCCTGAGGGAAAGACTGAGAGCACTAGAATTGGGGACACGTGTAGTGCAGGTTCTTTCAGTTTTCAAGTTTTCTCACACAGTTCTGCAAATGCATTTCAATCTCAAATTGTGCTAACCCTGCTAGTCCAGGACTGTTCTCCTGTGGAACATTAATAACTGTGTCAGTATGACGTGTGGCTTTTATAATGCATTGTTCCAGGTTAACTTATAACACTAGTTAAACATGCATTTCAGCAATTGATTTGAAAAGTGCCTTTTATTATAGGCGGAAATATTTCCCTTGATATTTTAGCCATCATATGGCCTTTTTACAGATACAAAAGCACAGAATTTCATCTCTTTTAGATAAAAATAATCAGGTTTATCTTTGCAATCAAGTTACTGAGAATTTTCTTTACTTTGTTATAAACTTCACCTCTAGGCCCAGTATACCAAGGCTTAAATTAAAAGGGCAACTGCAAGAAATTCTTACTATTTGTTGTTGTTGTAATCCTGCTCTTCTCTCACTTCATTCCTCATTCTCAGTCACGTCTTTTGGTTTATCCTGTAAGGGCAACATTATTATGTATTTCCAGTACATTATTAACATTAGTTTTATACCTATAAAATCTTTTCTTAGATGTAAATTCTAAAAAAAAAAATTCGTTCTAAACTCCAGTTAGTTGACTTGTTAATGTAAACTCAGATCATCATCGTAGAGCAGCATTCCCCTTGAACATGCTAATGGCTGTTATCCCATAGCAGGGACACAGTTGTCTTTCATCTGTAGAATAATTCAGCCCTACTTCTTGCCAGTCTCCTAAGAAATAGGAGATTTTCCTATGCCTGTGATCACACTTTCCCTATCCATAGGCTTCCCTACTAGGACCAATTCCTTCCTTATACTATACCCTGTTATACCCTGTTTCCCTGACTCCACCTAGTAATTAGGAGACATGTCCATGGTCCTGAACCACAGGAGAGCAGGATCTTGAGCAGCTTGTGCCCCATGATGTGCTCAGCAGTACATCTGGCCTGGCCAAAATGCATCAGCAGGATGGCTCTACTGTCGAAGAAGTGGCTTGCTTTCTGTCATCACATTGTTCAAGAGGACACATCTGTTAGGACTTATTTAAGGAAAATTTGTCCTTATCGTTAATCTTCATCTGTCTAGCTAAATTCCTTAATTTAAAATTTATTCAATTCTCATCAAATGAAAAATAGGCAGAGACCCTGTCCAGGGGTTAAAAATCACACAGAAACCACTGGTAGCTGATGAGATCCCAAAAGACCTTTGTGGGGTAGAGTGTGGGCAGAAAATTGTTTAAATATGTTTGAAAGGAGAAGGGAAATGTACAATAATTTCTGATATAGTAAAATATTTGTATTGACATTCGATTGAATAATCTATTTTTATTTTTGCTGGATCCAGTTTAATAAATCAGTCTTTCTCTCTCTCTCATACACACATTAGTGACTATAAAGTGTAAAAGCTGTATATAAGGCAAAATATTTTATTATTTATTGCAGCATTTTTATTGTATAAATAATATACATAGCAATGATAATGTGACTTAAATCCTTGATTCAGAAAAGTACTTAAGGATGTGGTTACTTACCTGGAAGAGGGAATATCGCGAACACAGAAGTGGTTTTCCCAGGCTGAGGCTCATCCATTGTACCACAGGTATACCTTTAGCTTGCAATTTTCTGAAATGTGGGGGAAACCACTACATAAGTTGTGGTTGGGTCATGGGATTGCATTTCAGTGTCCCCTAGCTTTGTATGGAGAGAGAATGGGATACAGCACTGTACTTGGAGTCAGGCTTTGCCCAGGGCCTGCTGAGTGACCTTGAATAAGTCACGTCATAGCTCTGTGCCTCAGTTTACCTCTCTGTAAGATACCTCTCTGTAAAATGCTTTGAGGTCTACCGATGAAAAGAGCTATATAAGAACGAAATAAGATAACAGTAAAAGCTAAACATGTGCTTGAATACTTTGCTTATTTGTTAGAACTTCAGTATAGGGAAAGTGCTTTTGTAAATATAGAGCCAAATCAAACCAGCACACAGTTACATATCTGTTTAATATAACTCACTTGACTTCAGTGGGACTTTATAAACCTTAGTAATCCCATTGAAAGTTACTCAAATAATTTGCAAAATAAGCACATGTATAAATGTTTGTGCATGACTTTGAGCAGGATTTGGTAAGTATATTGGAAATGCTTTGTGATGCTAAAGTGGAAACCATTAAAAATGCCACCAACCTGGATCAATGGATGGGAAACTTGACTGCAGTGATTGGAACAGCCTCTGAAGAAAATGATGGGGAAATAAATGATGGGGATACATCAGAGAGGCCCCTCCTCTTGCAGAGGCTCTATTCACCCATTGGTAAGCAGAAGGAAGAAGGGAACTGATTGGCCCCACATTGTCCCTTTGCATTAATTTAAATCTTAGCTCAGGTACATGGGAGCTATTACCTTCACTGTTTTAGCAATCACCATCCCAACTCCATAACTCTAATATCAGATCTGAGGCGTCTGATATCTGATGCTGTGGGTCTGACCAAGTGCCTGTTTTAGGGAGCAAGAAGGATCCTTTTTCTTGTTGGGGCCAAACTGACAGAGGCCTATTTTTTCCCCATCTTCCTCACAGCATCTCAAAGGCACAATTAGGTTAGGTGGAGGTGGGACTGGGTAATTAGTGGTAGTACTTAGTAGGAATATTAGTTCATTGCAATTTGCAGACTGTTTCCAGTGCGGTTAAAAGGCAAAAAGGGGTACGTCCCAGAAGTAAAAAACCTGGGATTTTGCTGGTGGATCTTGTGCCTACGGGATGCCAGGAGACCTCTTGGCCTTCACAGGTGAAGCCTTTTGTGTCTTTTTTTCCTAATGGACAGGGGATTTGTGGACAGTGAGGGGAGTAACCACTACCTCTCAGTGTTTTTGCACTTAAAGTTCTGTAGGCTGTGCAATCAGGAGAGGAGTAGTATGGCCTGACCACATTTAAGCCATGGCCCTATACTAAATGAGTGTGGCTGATTTTTTTAGTGAGTGGCATTGTGAGCCAGCTCATGGGAAGTCTTTTCTTGTATAATGGAGCACAGGGGAGTCTGCCAAGAACTCAGTTCCTGTCATCATCAGCACATGCACTCTGTGGGTGAATGAAAGGGGAGACTCCCTTGCTGTGGGAGAACCAGGGTCCCTGTGGCAGGAGGTGGGGATGAATGTGGACGGGAACAAGGTCCCTGCTAGAGTGACGGGAGGAAAGGACTAGAATTTGCCCCCTTACCTCCCCAAGAAGTATCGAATTAATGCCACCGCTCTGTACCTCTCAAGGGTGTGCATGTGTGTGCGCGCACAAAAAAAGATACATAGAGTGAGCTGAATCATAGTCTAGGCTGAGAAAAGTCTATCCTGAGTTATGGGTGAGATACTGAGAGCCCTGTTAACCTCCCCTTATTCCCCCAGAACTACTGAAAATGTCTAATATGTGAAAGTATGGGTGTCAGGGTCCTTAGGTCCAGTTTAATAAAGTTGCAGTCTGCTGCTTAAAATCCATCCCTCTGTCTTCATTCACTAACTTCTCCTGATCAAGGCTGTATTGGCCAATCATTACCACAAAAGTAATGCAGCTAGCTATCTATGAGGGGAAAAAACTAGATTCATTTCAGAGTGTTGCAACTGTTGGCAAATATTGACCTTTTTAATGCTTACCAGTGAGTCCAGTTGAAAGAATCGTGCTTCATTAATTTGCAAAAAGGCTCGGCACAGAGGGGATCCATCTGCATCAGTCTGCAAATTCTGCTCTGTGAACAGTGTTGGCTGAATGAGCTACATCTACAGACGTATATTAGACAGGCAGTTCCCTTTCTTTACAAATTCCAGTGTGAAGTAGTTAAAACTAATGTGGGTAAAAGAAGATGTTTTGTGGTGAACACAAGTTTAGTTTAAAATATTGTGTGAGGGACTACATAAAGCTCGAGTGCTAGTGCTCTGACAACTTGATGCTGGCTATAAGCAATCTGAAGTATTGTAAATTGAAAACACATGTAAATCAAACAATTTTTATTTACTGTGATGAAACAAATATCTGAACGTATCAGTTCCTTCAGAAGAGATGCTGCTGGGATTTGGATCGGAAAATTGTTTTGAAGCCGGAACAGCAGTTTCTTCATCTTAATTATGTATAGATTTGCAAGTACCTAGAGCCAATTATTCTGATAGTGCTACTGCTATTAAGAATAGGGAATGGAGCTTGTGCTGCTGTGGTTGTCATTATTGGGCCCAGCTAGAATTAGAGACACTGCTTGATTATAGACCCTGTCATTGGCAGATAAAATAGGAACAAAACTCCTATCATAGCTGCTGAGAAAAATAAGCCAAGTGCTGCTATGGCAGGGCATGAAGAGATGCTACTGAAGCTAACTTTTTTCAGGAACATCTTGAGTAGAAGCCAGCTTCTATAGGAGGTAGGGGAATAGGAAAAAGTAAGTCTATAACAAATGAACAAGACAAAGCATAGATATCCCTTATTTCCAGAGGGAATATTACCCTGTTTGTGTAGGGGAGCTGTAGTTAAAAGTAGTAATATTCTAGAATAAGAGTTCATTCAACTGTGGAATCTTATGACTAAAATGTATTTCAAATAGCATAATAAATAATATGCAAAACACTAGCTACTTTAAAAATAATAAAAAAAAAAGCTCTTCTATAGGCTGTTTGAAAAACAGCAAAAGTTTTTCATAAAAAATAAATACACACATTGGAAGTATTAGTCCATAAGATAAATAAGATTTAATTGGCATCACAGAGACTTAGTGGGATAAGTCTCATGACTGGATTATTGGTATAGAGGGAAATAGCTTGCTCAGGAAGACAGGCAGAATATAAATGGAGGAGGTGTTGTGTTATACATCAAGAATATATAAACTTGTTTTGAGGTCCAGAAGGCAGTGAGAGGTTTGAGTGTCCCTGAGCAAAAATAAAAGGGGTAAAAAATAGGAATGATCTCATGAGAGGGGTCTATTATAGACCACCAAATCAGAAAGAGGAGGCAGATCAGATATTTCTAGAATAAATAACAGAAATATCCAAAACACAAGAACTTGTAGTAATACAGGACTTTTAACTACCCAGACATCTATTGGAAAAGTAATATGGCACAACACAAAATGTCCACATTTTTAAGAATTGGTTTAGGCAAACTCCTGTCAGGGATGGTCTAGGGTTACTTTCTCCTTCAGCAGCACAGAAGGTTGAATTTGATGTCTTCTCAAGGTCCCTTCCAGCACTTCATTTTTGGTTTATATGATTGGTCCTGCTCTGAGCAGGGGTTTGGACTAGATGACCTCCTGAGGTCCCTTCCAAACCTAATATTCTGTGATTCTATGATTTTAAAATATAATCTGCTGAAAATTCAAAAAAATTCACCAGGCTTAAATATTTACCTAAGTATTGTGAGTAATTTGTATTTTTGTCAATGAACTTTTTTTTGTTTTTGTATCTGCCCAGTCCTATGTAGGAGAAAAATTTAGAGGGGAACGGACCAGGGGTGCTGGAACAATTTTTATAGTGGGGTTGCTGAAAGCCATTGAATCAAACTGTAAACCTTGTATATAATGGAAACCACGTGGCAGCACCCCCGCACTCCTAGTTCCAGGACCTATGGAATAGACTGCCATTGAATGAATTTGGAGTTTTTACCTGTAATGCAGACTAGAGGGCACTAGTCACTATGTGCACTACTGTGAACTAATAGAATCTCCAAGCCAAACTCACCTAATATGTATGTCTAAATGTAGACTCCTATATACTTATTTAAGCACCTAATTAAGTAGCCTGATTTTGACTAAGGCCAGAAGAGACCATTATGAGCTTGTATCTAACCTCCTGCATAAAACACACGGTTAAATTTCACCCAGAAATCCCTGCATTATCCCCAATAACCTCCGGTTAAACTTGAACATATCTTTCAGAAAGACATCAAGTCCTGATTTCAAGAGTCAAAGTGCTAGAGAATTTACCACATCTCTTGATAAAATGCTTCAATAATTTATCTCACTGTAGTAATCTAGGGCTCAGAACTGGATTCATATAAAGCATGTCCAGGTCCCTTTGAAAACAAATGCTACAATTCCTTTGCCTTCGAGGATGTGTGTTTATATAGGTCTACCATAATTCTACCTGCAGCAATCCTGAAAGATTGAAATCTACCTCTAAACTTATATGATGAAAACAGTGATGACAGATCAAAATGTGGAGTTGTTATGGCAACTGGCATACAGAGGATAAGTGTATGGAACAAGAATTGCAAACAGCACCAAAGAAAAGTGCAGGAATCAATGGGATTACTAATTTAAGTGCTCAGTTGAACAATCCTGCACCTATATTCCTTGAGGGGTGCACCATACTTACCACTACAGGCCACCCAGCAGTGCTGCCCCATACATAAAGGTGGCTATCAGGGTCCTATTGGTGGCCCTTCCCTGTCCCCTAGGGGACAGAGAGAAAGCAGTATCTGTGCTTTAGGGAACACAGAGACTACAGTTGAGACTGTTGCTCAGTGGCACATGGGGCACTCCTTGCACCCTCACCCTACCTTCCTTGTGCAGCTGGGGATCAGCAGTGCACAGTATATCCCTTAGTGTCATCCATCCATATACATACTATTATCAAGTACTTAGAGAAGAGATATTATAACCTTCCAGTGCCATTAGTTAATCTCCCTCATGTTAATATGCCATGCCATGAAGTACTTTTCTTCTTCAAGCACTAGCTTCATGAATGCCCAGGCTTGTAAAGCATGTACATATTGAAGGTTTTGGTGTCCATTTGGGAAACACATATACCCTATCTGTGTCCATGCACCCACCAACCAATGATCTACTATACACACACACATTTCATTAAACATTATTAAAGTTGCAGAGCCAAGCATTCAGAAGTTAGGAAGTGCCAGAATTTGTAAGCTAGATTTGGCCCTCTTGTAAATATGCATTATGATACAGATTTTAATATGATCACATACTGTTTTTTCACAATATTCAGCCAGTAACCTTTGATGATCTTTTTACGTACTTTTTTGTGTGTAATTTTGTAGGGTTTTTAAAAAAGAAAATTAAAAAAAAAAAAGAGAAATTCTACACGTGTAGCATCATATTAAACCCACATGCATCAAGATCAGGGTTGGAACCTTTGGATCCACTGTACAGACTTCTATGACTTGAACTAATGGAGTAACCTAGAGTAATACTAAGTTGTCATCTGCTATGTGGACTAGTACTAGAGCGGGAAGGGACACCTTATCAATGGGTTTCGGGCTAGATCTAGCAGGGGGGTCCTTTACTCGCTCCGGGGTCCCTGGAGAACTCTCACGGGGCCCAGGCCCCTGGAGCTTCCTCTGCTCCGGGTCTTCAGCGGCAATTCGGTGCCGGGGGGGTCCTTCTACTCCAGGACCTGCTGCTGCGTTGTCCCGAAGACGCCGTAGCAGGGGTGGAGTGTTCTTTCGCCCTGGGACCCACCACCTAAGTGCTGGGTCTCCCCCGCCGCTGAAGACCCCAGGCCCCCTAAATCCTCTGGGAGGCCCTGGGCAGCCTTTATTTTATTTTATTTTGCCTCGGTTGCTGTGAGTGAGAGAGAGAAAGGGAGAGACATTTTCCACTGTAGGTGGCAAAACAGCTAAGGCCACTCCTGTTGAGTTTCTAAGATATTAGCTGACAGGAGGGGATTGGTGAGATTCAGGAATCTTGAGCTCCATTCCAGGCTCTGGTAGTGGGCATAGACTTTCCCCCAACTTGATCCTATCTGACGCTTTCCCTCTATTCTCCACCTGTCTCTTCTCTAACCCTGGCTCCTTGTCCCAGTCCCATTCATCTTATATAGCCAGTCCTAGTGTCCACATCTCAGGCATCTAATACTAGTCCCAAAGTCCTTGCCTAGACAGTCCCCCCAACACTCAGAATGCCAGTCTCCTTGCCCAGCCAATCTCAGTCCCCCTAAGCTCCTTAGCCAATCCCTGTCTCTCTCTGCCCCAAGCCCAGCCTCCAGTTACTCCCAAGCCCGCTTTCATCATCCCCACCAGCTTCCAGCCCCAGTCTTCCCACTGTGCTCCTTGTCTCAGTCCCTTTGCCCAGCGAGCTCCAGTTCTCCTCTTGCACCTTGCTTCTTGCTCGATCTATTTCCCTTTCTCCCTACAGATCCCAGACCCAGCTTCCTCCACCCCTTGCACCCAAACAACTCTTCCCATCTCCCAGCCTGGCCCTAGTCCTTTCTGCATTGGAGTTGGGCAGCTACCTCCTGCCAGGGACCAGCAGAGTGGACATTGAGAGCACAGGAGCAATGAACTTCTGCTCTCAATTCTGTTTTCTGGACCCAGATCCAACATGGCTTACAGCTAGGAACTGCAATTGCATGGAAAATCCTGCTAAGCCCCAGGCTGGATCATGTCTACTGCAGTTAGACTCTCTGGGGAATTTAGCTGCGAAGCTCTAGGAGGTCTCCAATCAGCATGTGTGAACTGCATTTTTTCAAAAGCTTATAACTTGGCCAAATTTGGGAGAAGTTTCGTGGGGATGTCATACAGCACATAGGTGACACAAAAGCCATTTGTCTATCAAATTTCAAGTCCCTGTGCTAAAGCAAGAGAACACTAGAGCTCCTCAAATAAGAGGTCACCAGTTAACGGGCTAAAACAATGTATTTTTCCCTAGACTCATTCTTGGAAATGGCTGAACCATTTTAGCTGAATTTTTCCAAAACTATTCATCCTGAGACAATCATCCAGCATAGAAAATTTCAGCCTAAATATTTAAAGTCTGTCAAAGTTATAAGCAGCTGAAAACAGGGTCTTATAATAGGAACTGTCAGGCAACTTTTTATAAGTGATTCTTCCATACCTGATTACAATAAAGAGACTTAGCGCAAAATGCTTCTCATTTCCTGTCAATAGCTAGTGGGAGTTCAGTAGTGTCCACTGTTGCCCCATCCCTCCTTTTTAGAAAAATCAATTATTTCTTCTTTTATTAACTTACATTTACCAAAATGTAGTTTATACAGTTTGCAAAGCTTGCCAAGTGTTTTGATCCCATTGGGCCTTTTCTTTCATTTAACTGAATTAAGCCTGCTTCATTTTAGATTTCCCTTTCCTCATTGAACTTTGTGAGAGTGCTGATAAAATCCACTGGCTTCAAGCCATGTCACTCCAGAAATGGCACTATGTGTTTGTGATTTGTAGCCTATACAAAGTCTGGCCAAAGAAATGTGCCTGGGAACAGTTTCTAAATGTGAGCAAGTTTGAGTGGGAGCAAATTGCAGAGAATCTGTTACTACGAATGCCCTGCCTCTGGCACCTATGACGTTCTTGGTGCAGTTAGTACAAGCCTTGTGGGTAGTCATATCCAGTGGTGTGGTAGGTCAGAGATGGAAAGGTATTATTAAGTAACTAAGGCATAGGGCCTTCAGAAAGCATCGAAATGATTTCTCTAGGTCAGATAAAGTCTTAATTACTATTATATAAGTGGACCCGGTCATCCAGTCAGAATGCGAGGAAGCAGTAACTTTACTTGGTGATGACACTTGTGAACTGTATGAAAGCTTCAGCTTGCCAAATATTCCATGTGGCCTTGCCTGCTCCAGACAAAGCATCTGGCTCCCTGAATCTGTCAGAAGATGCTGATTAAAGACAATAACAACTAACATACTAAAACTCAACTGTACATTAAGATAGCAATTATATAATTGGCCTTTACCTTTCTATGGCTATAATCTGAGTAAAAACCCATTGTTTTATCCACCTATGAATCAAATTATTACTTTTGTAGAAGAGTAACAATTATATCATTTCTAAGTTATTGTTAGTAAAATTTCTAAATTGATTTCTGAGTCACTTTCATTATCAGCAAAATGGCAGCTGGAGTTACCTAAATAAGTGCCTTGAAAAAAAATACTCTCTGATTCATTTTGCAGACAAGGAAAATCCCTTCTGAGTTAACATGTAGACCAATGATGCCTCATTCCATAATTTCTACAGCACTGTGAAAAAATTCATAGCTGGAGAAGACTTCTAGTACAATATCTCTTTTGGGATATTCTGTTCTACGACCAATATTTTATAACATTTCAAAATCATGCATGACCTCATGGGAGACAAAGTTCTTTATGTTCATATCACCTATTATTTGTGACCTTTTGTTCAATTGGTTGTATGCTTGTCACAGCATATTACGCAAATGTTCCTCTCTGCTATTTCCACTGTGATCGTATCAAAGCCATAGGATATCACAGGAACCATGTGACATTGTGTATTGATTGATAAGAAAAAGCCCACATCAATGTCAAAGCAATTCAGCAGTCACAGAAGCAGTTTGGTGATCAGCTTATCCTGGGAACACCTAATCCTGCAAAAACTAACTACTATGAATAGTGCTCACTGTTGTAACCAATCCAGTAGTGACTTTAATCAGGCACTTAGGACCAGGCAAGATCCTCAGTTGTGGCTGTAGAGCAGCTGAGGAGTGAGGATGCAAAGAAGCTTTTTGTACACCCTTGCTGTCCAGTATGACACAAGCTGCCAATGACCCTAAGGGCCTGTTCCAGCAGGTAGGGCCTGTCAGGGCATAAGACACCACATTCAACCCCACTTCTCTTTTTTGGTCATGCCCTCTGTTCCTGTGTCTAGGAGGAGGGTGGTATAGACACCACTATGATGGATTTATACTATGTAGAGATTTCCCTTTATGAAAGTGCTTAGAAGATGTCTGCATCTCTTTCCTCCATTCTATAGGGAGGATTTGTGTGCTTGTTTAAATGTGTTTTGGGGGGATGTTACTGAGGAAAGGCTAGGTCTACCATTCATTTGTGAATGTGCTGAGGTTCATGGCCATACCACTATCTTCTGGAAACAAGTTTCTTAGTCATGGGCCAGTGGCTGAGAAAGCTCTGACTGCCACATGTGTCAATTTCAGCTTTTGAGGTTGCCATTTTTAGAGGAACTAAGGCATAGATCCTCACAGGTATCTAGATGCCTGATTCCTATTAAAATTGATGGAAATTAGGTGCCAAAATATCTTTTGCAGATCTGGGCCTCAAGTGGTCCTGCAAGGTCATGATTTTGCACTGCTGAAATCTTGCAAGTAAGATTAATCAGTCTTTAATTAATTAAGGGCTTTGCATGAGAGATCATTTCTAAACTTGTACATTTTAAAAAAAAATTCTCAGCACTGTCAAAACTGGCGACCAAATAAATCACATTTTTGTCAGTTCCAATCAAAGCAAAATATTTTATAGTTTTGGCTAGCTAGAGATTGTGGTGCTTGATCCTTAAGGAGGCCATGTCCCTTTGGGATTTGCAATGATGATTTTATTGTGTTGCTTTCCAGAAAAAGGAAACTGTCATAAACAGATGGTTAAGAGTTAATGCCTCTTTTACATGTAAAGGGTTAAAAAGTTCACCTAGCCAAGCTAACACCTGACCAGAGGAACCAATGGGGGAACAAGATGTTTCAAAAGGAAGGAGGGAAGTTTTTTCTTTGCTGAGAGTTTGTTTCAGCTGGAGTGAAAAAGATCAAGGAACCAGCCTCTTATCAGAGTAGTAAGTTTTAGAAAGGAATAAATAGGTTTATGTTTATTTCTTTATAACCTGTCTTATGCAATTAGAGAGAGAATCAGATTGGGTATTTGGGTATCTTTTTGTGTAACTAAATTTGTGCCCAGGGGAACATCCCTGAGTTTTGAATCTGTTGTCTGTGAGAGTAGCTGGTATACTAATCTCTCCCAGAGAGTTTTCTTTTACCTTTCTTTTCTTTAATTAAAAGCCTTTTTCTTAATACCTGATTTTCTCCTTGTTTTTAGATTCAAGGGGATTGGATCTGGACTCACCAGGGATTGGTGGGGGAAAGGAGGCGGGATGGTTAATTTCTCCTTGTTTTAAGATCCAAGGGGCTTGGATCTGTGTTCACCAGGGAATTGGTGAAGTCCCTCAAAACTACCCAGGGAAGAAAGGTAGTGCTTGGGGGATGGTGGCAGAGATACCAGATCTAAGCTAGTAATTAAGCTTAGAAGTGTCCATGCAGGTCCCTACATCTGTACCCTATAGTTCAGAGTGGGGAAGGAACCTTGACAGAAACCTATGGTGATTATCATGGAAATCAAATTTTGATGTGATCCCAGGTGGAGTTTAATTATCTATGCAGAAAGCTATACTTCCTGGTTGAAATGGCCAGATATGTTTTGGTCTATTGTTAGGAGGACCTGAACCAAAGCCCACTGAAGTAACTAGAAATATCCCTATTGACTTCAGTGGATTCTGATTCAGCAACAGTCAAGCAGAGATGCACAGGAGTTTGTTTGCCTAAGAACTCCTAAATCTTAATCCTTCTACTGAAATTGACTTGCTGTGTGGCCTTGAGCAAATTGCTAAATCTCTGCTTCAGTTTCACCATTTGTAATATTGGAATAGTATTGTGGGGAAGATTTTCAAAGTCACAAAGGGGACTTAGGCACCAAGGTCCCATTGACTTTCAATAGGAGTTGAGCACACTTTGAAATTCTCTACCACAGGTCCCAGTCCTACATAGATTTACTTCCATGCTTAATCAGCAGTATCAGGGCTACTTAATGATCTAATAGATGCATTATTAACATTAATGAAAATTTGTACAATGCCTTGAAGATTACAAATATTAAGTATTGCTATTGTAAATATTACATAGATTAGACATTTTACCAGATTTTTTTAGGTGCATGAATAGATGGTTTTGCTTTAAATTGCAAACAAGAGTCAACATCTTAACATACAGAGTCATATGCTAATCAGGTGTGAATCAGGATAACATCATTGGCTTCAATCACAGGGAAGGTATTTACTTCAACAGAGCGGCTGAGGATCTGGTCCATAGTTCTTATGTGTAGAAAATATATAGAGTTCCACAAAACCTAATATTAATATACTTTAAAAAAAATAAAGCAGTTTTAGTTTAGAGTCAAACATTCTCATGCAATATTTGCAATCCAACTATCACAACATTGTGCATAGGAGGTGACTTTGAGAATACAATGCAAAACCTTTTATTTAGAAATGCATGGCATGTAGAAAAGTAACTTTTATGCATCACACAATGAATTGCATATGTCACATCATTAATACTGTCATCGATTGTATGACTTTTAGCCAAATCCCTTTGAGGATATTTTAGAGCAATGAGCTGAATATTCTAAGGAGGAATTTTCAAACTCACAAATGGGACTTAGGGACTCAACTCCCAGTGTCACCTTAACTGCCCTCTGTGCTGATGAGAATCTCCTCCCTTCCCTTGAGTACTTGCCTGATTTTTTTTTTTTAAATGGCAATTTCCCTTTAAAAAAATACAGAAAAACTCTTGCTTCTGGATTAGCCCAGTAAATTAAGCAGCAGCAATATGGTTGGCCAGTGTCCATGTGGAATCTGTTCCAGGAAGTATATTTGGCTGGGGAAAAGAGAGCGATGCTTTCTTTTTAACCTGTACCAGACTAGTGAAGAAAATGGTTCTTGGTCACTACATTATCCTCCTGGCAACTATTTGTTTTCTACTGTAATATAGTTTTCTTAAAGAAGAATGGGGTGAAGGGTTCTTCCTCCTAGTCCCAGCTGTGCAGTAATTTAGCAGATCTCTGCAACCTGAGCTTTTCCAAAGGGCTTTCTAAGTTCTTCACTATTCAGGCAGCTGGGAAAATCTGCCTGAGTAAAAGCTTTCCCTTAACGTAGAGGACATAAGTGGGTCTCAGCTAGAGAAACAACCACTGTTTTATTTGAGACTCAACAAGCCCCTCTTTAATGATGAAAAGGATGAGTTTTTCCTTGTTTTGGGGCTTTGTCTGAGGAACTGTTTTTGTACAAAAAGGACAAATAAAATGTTTGTCATGTGATGCTCTGTGCCAACCTGGTTATAAGAAAGGATCATTCTTTAAGAAGGGAAAAACTTAAATCCTGCCACAGCTTAGGGAGATAGAGCAGATGACCTCTTGAGGTCCTTTCTAGGGCTATATTTTGATGATTGCTTAGTTTCTCCCTCTTCTTCTTTACAGGCACATTACATTCCTGGTCACATTTGTGATGTGTTAAGTGGAGGGAATCTTGGGGAAATCCTCTCCAAAACTAAAAATGCTTTAACAAAGGGCTCTAACAAAAAAAAAAAAGCCCTATGAATCTGAGATTTAAACCCCCTTTACTTGAAGGAGGACAAGTGCCAGATGTGCTGGCAGAGGAGAAACTGCGCAATCATTTGTTTCCCCTTCTAAACAAAATCACAACCAAAGAGGAAGGCACCAACACTTGACAAGCAAACTGCTGAGGCCACAACCTGTGATTACTTATACTTAGCTTAAAGTCAGTGGAATGGCTTATATAAAGCATGCCTAGCTCTTTGTAGGATCGGGGCCTAGGCACCCATGCAGGATACATATGTTCATAGCTGAAATGCGTGATGTTTATATTGTGTAGTGTTACATTTATGTAATGTTGAGTTGGGGTGGTGGTGATCATCTAGGTGGGTATGGGTGTAGTCTCTCCCAGGAAATGCTTTCATAAAAATATGCATGCATGCTATGCAAATTAGTTTTTTTTCCAAAGGCCAAAACCCCCCACTTCAAGCCCTCATAGGCAGAAGTGTTTTTGAGCTTCAGGGATAGAAATAATCTTGGTAGAGATTATATATCAGTACCCATAGTGGGAAATGAATTTATCCAAAAGTGGGGGGATAATCAGGTTGCAGAACTTTAACAAGAGGGTCCCCAAACCCCTTCCAGTCCATGGCAAACAGAGTTGTGTTGCAATGATTAGGTTAAATATCATTTGCTGCAAGTTCAGATCACATGTGGTCTTCAGAAAAGGATTCCCAGTGTGAAAACAAAACAGGAATTTTGTAAAGGTCTCTAGAGTAAAGAAGTAAGGCTTTTGCCCTTCAATTTCACAACATTTCCTTAAATTATGACATAATAAAGCAACACCATCTGCCCCTCTTCCCCTGCTGTGCTTCCCTCACTCTCAATTTTCTGCCATCTAAAGCTCTGTGAGTGCCTCTTCTCCAGTCTGCTGGTCTCTTTATAAAATATATAAACTTGAACGTCAATACCACCACACTATTCACCCTTCTCTGTATATTAAGTATATTGGGCCAGATCATGAACCATGCTATACACTCAGTGAGGGCATTAGGGAGCCTTCATTTCCCTCTGCCTTCTACCATAGAAAGAAGCTGATAGCAGGCTGCTGCTCTACCTCCATGTGTGTATTGCATCCCCTCCACATGCCAGTCAGTGCAGCTGAGAGGAAGTAATCTGTGCTTGCTGGCTTATGCAATTTATCATTTTTGGAAAGAGGGGGGAAGAAAGACCAAACTGTGAATCTCTGAGTTGCACTGACCCTTACTCAGGGTAGACTCCTTTGAGGAGTATAACAGTGGTACCAGTTATGAATTGGGTAACATATTTAAATATTTTTAATGATGATTTGATCATAGTTATCACACATGAAGATGATGTACCACCCTGACTCACACCATACAAGTTAACTTTTCAGTATGTAGAAACACAAACTGGAGTAGGCAAAACTGCTTGGTTTCATGCTTGCAGCTTAACATCCCCTTAAGAATGAGTTTTAAATTTGCAGCAACTTTTTGAAAAATGACTTGTGAATTTGGTGCTTGTGAAAGTTGCAGAACTTAAATGTCCTGGAGGGCGTGAGTTCTATTTGACCACAGAAAAGTTACCGCATGATAACTTCAGAGCAGACTATTCCATGCTGACCTAAGTAACTGCCTGAGCCCTGGTTCCATCTACAGCATGTGCCCTTTCAGTCCTTGACCTGTCTCCTGAGACTGCTAACAAATGTGCCTGTTGTGATTGCTAAGGGTAATTAACTCCCATCAACATCAATCAGAATTACTCATTTAACTCATTACACATTCCTGACTGCCTCTGAATGTTCTTCTATTGCTGGCCTGTACCCCTACTCCTTTTGAACTTAAATGAAAATCTCTATAACCAGATTTAAGGCCAGATATTCCTCTCTGCAACTAATTACCAGAGCTCCATTTAAATCAATTTACATCAATTGGCAATCCAGTTGTAATTCAAGTGTGTATTAAAGGTTGAACATCAGTGGCATAGTCTCTCACCCTTTCAAGGGAGATTTTTTTTTTCTAGTGATGCTGAGCCTATGGTCAGCTGATGTCGCAGGAGAGATTTAAAACAAAAAGCTCACCTGCAGCTAGGAAGGATGGTAACAGTACATCTGAGGAGAGGTCTGAACAACTGAAAGTAGATAGTCCTCATCATGAGAGCTGTTTCCCCCAGGATGAGTTCCTATATGATATGCAGTTCTTTATAAGATAGAGAGATGCAATGGAAGAAAGGGAGTGGAGCTTCTAGATGAGGGTGAGAGTTGAGCACAGGTAATATTTGTTTTTTAAGTTCATTTTCAAAACCCAGAAAGAGGAAAAAAAAGCCCTCCTGGGGCCTTCCAAAAAGAAACATGTTTTCTAATGCTACTTTTCTTTTTATTCCATGGTTTATGGTTTCTCAGGCTAAGGGTGTCTGACTCTGAGATACCAAGTGAATACATCTTCAGTCCTGTATTTAAAACAGACCTTCAATGCCTTGATAAATCCATTGGGTTTTTTTCGTATGTGTGAGTTTGTGAGAGCAGGAGAGGGGATTATATTTATTTATTTTATTTATTTTGCTTCTTGGTGATGAAAGACCAAATATGAAATGTTAGTATCCTCTACAAATACATTCTCACCCAAAAAACAAATTGATTTCTATAGTACTTATTCATCTAGATATTCATCTTAGTGTCAATTCCTTCATATATATATGCATACTTATTTTCCAACACTTACATTTCTTAGAAGTGCTTTCCATGTTCAGTAGTTGGTAGGAATAGTAGTAAGAAATAAACAAATCTGTCTGAGAGGCTGCAAGCACTTGTCAAACTCAAATACTCCAAATATAATCTGTTGTCAGTGCTACATTTATCTTCAGGTAGTTGTTTTTTCCCCTTAGTACTTTATTTTCAATTTCCACCCCCAACTACTATTCTAAAAATACTTGAAATGCCAGCTAAAATTTTTGTTCATGGAAAGTCTTAACTTGCACTGATTATAAATTGGCCTATGCCAGTCCAGCGAGGAGAGAGGAGCACTCTTTACACAAAGAAGACATGGAATTATCTATTATGTTTCATGTGCCAGAACAAGCTACAGGAGGATGGGATTGTGGGGAAAGAACAGACACAGTATAGAAATAAGTGGGAGATTTTTGTATCTATTTCAGAAATGTATAAATTTAAGTCCCTCAAAATAAACCATAGAAAGGGTTTACATCATTCCATTATAACAGAGAAATATTTTGGGATATTCTATTACGGGTGTTACATTTATTTATTTATTAACGTTGTGGAGAAGAAAGATACCACCTTCATAGTCCAGGACAGTGACCTTTTTCATTGGGATAGTCCTTCTGAGAGAGAAGTCAGATCCATTGCTGGTGTAGCAAAGGGAAGTTAGCTCACATGCTGCTTGCGAGGGGCAGCTCCAGGCACCACGCAGCAAGCACTTGCCTGGGGTGGCAAGCCACAGGTGGCAAGCCACGGGGGGCAGCCTGCCGCTGGCTGTGAGGGCGGCAGGCGACTTTGGTGGCACGCCTGATGGAGGTCTGCTAGTTTTGCGGCTTCGGCAGCAACTCGGCAGCGGGATGCCAATGGCATGGCACTGGTGGATGGCCCGCAGGCACGCTGCCGAATCCGCATGACTAGCTGACCACCTGCAGGCGCCTCCAAAAGCCGCCTGCCTGCCATGCTTGGGGCAGCAACAAACATAGAGCCACCCCTGCTGCTTGCTCATCTGTTTAGCCTTAGAACAGATGCACAAGCATTAGCTGTGCTTTAATTTAACCTGCACTGTTGCAACTCTGTTCCACACACCGTGCTTTCAGATCTGATCTCTCACTGAGGTGTGTGAGTGTAGTTCATTCTCAACGCTCATTCGGTTCTTGGTTTGTCTTCTGATACAGTTAACAAAGATCCCAACTGGGTGAGTTTTGTGCTATAAATATCTATCACTAGAACCTAGGCTGAGAGCAAGTCTGGCAGGGAACTACTAACAAACAGGAAAAGATTTAGCTTTTCTTGGATGGACTTTCAAAATAATTCCCCTGACATCCCCCAAAAAAGAACGGACTCCCTGTCACCATAATCCACCTCTATGGATACCTAACTCAGCTGATTCATTCTGCATAACAGATGAGGGCTTTGTTGTATCAACCAGGCAAGGTACTAACAAACTTAAACAGGACTCTAAAAATAAAGTGGAAACCTCTTTACCAAACTGCTGCTGCACCTTCTGTAACTCTGTCTGCTTCCTCAACTCCTCCTTCCTGTTTGCTGAACTTTCAGACACCCAACAGCCAGTGCTCCCAATTCTAATAATTTCAAGCAACATCTAAACGCTACAGGCTTTTAGAATCTTTAAGCCTCTTTCTCCTGTATCTTTTCTTTACACACAAATGCGCACACACACATTTCTCCTGTTTGTTGCAGAAATGAGCATCTGCCTATGCTGGGGTCTGTATGCACTGTCGCTTATAACAATCTGACATAGCCCAGATTTGGAAAAGTAACCATAGATCAAATTCTCTGCACCACATTTATCCAGTCTTTTTGAGCCATCCTGTACTCCTGGGAAGAAAAGGCAAACTGCACATTTCTCTAGTTATAGCCTTACCCGCAAATCAGGATAGAGATGGAGACTTGCAGGGCATTTGAGAAAGAATTAATTGATACCTAAGTCTCAAAGGCTGACTTACCAAATCTGGATGTACACTCTTTGGGAACTGGCATGCAAATAGGGAGGTAGAGTATCTTACTTGCATCATCATTTCCTGTCCCCTCCTATAAATACTCCTAAGCACAACAGCTGAGATGCCATACTGTATGGGCTGGGGGGAGAGGATCATAAAATGAGCAAACATGATATGGAAACTAATGAGAGAATAAATTTGGGGACTTTGTGAAGTCATTTTTTTTTCCAGAGTCACATTTTTGAATATAACTGCACTTTGAGATAGGTGTCCCTCAGCATGATATCAGAAAATACTATTATCTGCATTTTACAGATATGGAACTGAGATATAGTGAGACTAAATGACTTGCCCAAGATCACACAAGAAATCTATGGCACAGTAGGGACATGGATATGGGTCTGGTCTCACGTCCCAGGCTAACACTCTAACCAGTGGGCTATCCTTCCTTTCTTACAGGCATTGGGATCTTCTGGGCCATAAAGAATGGCACAGTTCAGGCCTGACATTTGCCAAAAGATACAGTGGAATTCAAGTGCCGAACCAGGAAGTTTCACATGGTTATAGCTCAGAAGCTTTACTCTGCAGTAATTATAATTTTGTAGAGTTAAATATTTAACACATTGCATAGTAGGTTCAGAATCTGCTGCTCTATTTCCGGTTCAGCCCCCTTAATGAGATAGGCGTCATATAGCTGTACTGGTCATATAGCTTACAGGAAAGCAAAATTTGGCTCATAATATTTAATTTATCCTCCAAGTCAAGCAGCACACACTACTTTATGTGCAGTCTTGTCTTTTGTGTGACATTGTATCAAAAATTTCCTTAAAATTATACTGTTAGTTCCTAACACTTTTATTTAAAAACTATATCTACCTTCTGTGAATTCATGCTGATTATCTTTAATTAAATTATAGCTCTCTAAGTATTCCACTATCTCTCTGGTGACTAGTATTCCAATTTTTACCCATTGCTGAATTTAATCTTACAGCTGGGTATATTCACAGATCATCCCTAGATCCTTTCTTAAATACGGTGTAATATTGGCTTCTCTTATGTGCCCCTACTGTTTTCAATTAGCTTTCCAGCACAAGAATGATTGAATTGCTGCTTTAAAAAAAATCTTGGAAGAAAAATCTGATACTATTTAAATGGGTCTCCTTTTGGAATGCATTAGTATGTGAATGTTGGTGTGCTACTGCGAGGAACTCAAGCTGCTATTTTCTCTCTGTATGCCAGGCTACCACCATATTAAAAACCACACATAAATGCTGCTGTTGGGACTGAGTGTGTTTAGTATTTCCTGTTTCACTGTGAGACTTTCTTGGTGAGTTGGCTTTTCTATATGTGAAGTCTTATTTTTGTATGCTCAGCTCTCAGTTCTATGCATCTTCACCATCTGTGAAGATGCTAGCAGCCTTTTCGTTCACATAGCTCCATAGTTACTGTCAGAGGGGGCAAGCACTGTGCTCTCTTATGTATGCTTTACTTTTGTTCTCTTTTGTTAAATCTTTTTTAACTTCAGTCCAATTGACTGTTTGAGATTATCTGTTTGCTCTTTTGTATATGGAATTACACAACCATGATACTCAGGCATAGCTAGATCACCATTTTTTCAAAGCATAGAGAGTACACATCATCTCCCAGGAATTAACTGGGGAGGTGTTGACAGGCCTCTGAGTTGTTTTCCAGTCTCAGATTTAATTTTTCAATTTGAAAAAGTTTTCAGCTGTTATGGCTTATGAAGGTAAACTTTCAAATATGACTACAATGTTGCTGACACAGAGGTGTCTACCTGCTTTTTCAGAGAGCCTGAAACAGTAGCTCTGATATATGAACTGTCCCATTCATTTCAGCAGGGACTGCCTCAGATGCCAATGATGATACTTTAAATGTCAACATTAACTATTTCTCTGCTCCCCATCACATGCAAGAAATGGGAGAGTGCTCATTTAGAGTTGGCTTTTTAACACATGGTGGAATTGAAGAAAAACTCCAATTTCAATAGGTAGATTAAAACCTCTCATAAATTTGTACCATGTAAATGTCTAGGGGCAAGCAATGGATGCTGCGTCAGCTGGTTAGCAGTAAAGGGAACTAATATTACATTAAAATCTTGCTAAAAAGAGGGGGAAAGTTATACGAGATCATGAGTCCTTAATAAGAAAGCATCAGTAAAGGAAAACAGAATAGGCACAGAGGACTTAAATGTCAATATCTGCTTTAAATAAAATTCTGATGGAAGAAATATGTAAGATGTCAGCGGTGGTGTTTGTCAAATCACTCATTTTTATTTAAGTGAAACCTAACAAACCTTCGCAGATTCGTGAGCAACTAGAGAGTTCATCTTGATCGATGATTTAGAGATATGCTAGTCTCAGTAAAGTAACTAAGGCCCCATTTCAGGAAAGGTTGAAGCATATGTGTAAGACCAGTGTTATCCTGTCCTGATTTTTTTTTATCACGTCTCACTGTGCTGTTTGGTCTCTTCTTAAAGATTCAGATCCTGGAGTGCAAGAGAATCTTGGGTTTCATTTAATTTGGGAGTGGAGGGGTTTCTTGCTTTTGTGGTTGGGAAGAAAATCTTGAAAACATCAATCCTAAATGCTGAAAAACAAAAAGGTACATAAAAATGACATTGTTTTAAAAAAACTTAAAGGGTGTTTTTTTAAATCTTCACTTTTTAGGGCCTGACTCATCAGCATTGCCAACTCACAATCATTCAAAATTCAAGTCCATGTCTATTCAGGAAAATACTACTATAACTTTAAGCATGTGTTTATATGGGCTAGTCTCACTGACTTCAGAGGACATTAAGCATGTGTTTGTGTTATGCAGTGTAAGGATAGCTTTCTGAATCATGACCTGAACACTGAGTGTGAGTGACTACTGCAAAGAATTGTCCATGATTGTTAACTCAAAACTTTAATTGCATTAAATCCTTATTCAAAGTACATCCAGGTAAATAGGCTCCCATTGACTTCAATAGATGTTGGATCAAGCCTCTGTGGGTATAGATACACTGCGATTAGACACCTGGGGCTGGCCCAGGCCAGCTGATTCCGTCTCACAGGGCTTGGGCTGTTTAATTGTTGTGTAGATGTTCAGGCTTGGGATCTGGGATCCTCCCACCTCACAGGGTTCTAGAGCTCAGGCTGCAGTCTGAGCATCTTCACAACAATTAAACTGCCCCTCAACCCAAGCCTCAGGAGACAGAGTCAGTATCTCATGGCTCCGTAGACACACCAAAGAGCTTACAATATAGGTTTTAAGGAAAATATCTACTGTTTTGTTTGTAGTGCATTTATCACAAAGAGGCCTTTACGCTTACTGGGCTCTGAGTGGTACCATAGCATATGGTGGTGGTATAGATAATTAATCATTTTATTCTGACTTTGCTTGCACTTCTCTTGTATTAACTTCACTCATGAGATTTTTACTGGCACAAAGATTCATGTAAGTGAATTTCAGAATAGTATGTATTAGCATTCTTAAACTGAATTTTAAATTCTTATACATGCAAGTACTTCAGACACAAGCACACACTCAACCAATCAGAATAGAAATAATATCATGACTTGTGACCAATGAAAGCTAAACACCATAGCTGGAATTCAACAGATGGTGGGGAAAACTCTGAGATCTGTTCATGATCAATTGGAGTAAGGGGATGTTGGGGGTGGGGCACGAGGGAATTAGTCTTTATCAAATTTTGAGGAAAACATGCTTTACTTTTAAAAGTTCCATGAATAGAAATTGACTCTAAATGAATTGTTGCAGATGATTTACATAGTCAGTATGTCATCTATACAGTGATCTCTAATGGCATCATTAAAAGCATATAGTATATTACAAATCTTCTTGACAAGTTTTAATATCTTCTTGCTATTGTCGCTTGTGTAAGCCTGATGAATTGTGATTGTCATAGTGTTTCTCCCTTTCATCCCAACTAGACTTGCTATTCCCTCCTTTAATGTTGGAGCTGCGTGGGGTGGTGTGTGTGTGGTGTTTTTTTGTTTTTGTTTTGCTTTTTTTCCCACTGATCACATTAGAATGAATGACTTATTTTTTTTCTTCCCACTTTTCTACCTCAACTTTTGAAAAATTAGTAGAAAAAGGAAAATAAATAAAAGGGTGTGTTGAAGAGAAAACCCTGGTTATCACTATTTTTGCCACCAAATAGAATGAGAAATGAGAGGGAGAGGAAAGATTAAGAGAGACAAGAACCTTAAATTTTCAAAATATCTAAATTTTAAAAAATGAAAATTCCATTTTGGAATAAATATGGCTTTGAAAATTTCATTTTTTGTGTGAAACTGTTCATTTTCTGTCTTATACCAATTATATTAAATAGAATTACAATTTAAATAGTATTTAATGTTTCCCTGCCTGGTTATACACTTTCTTATTACTTCTCAGCATTGATTTGTTTAAGTCCCTGTTCCTTAAACATATTTTGAAAATATTTCCTTCTCCCATGTACATGGATATAAGAGAGCAAGGGTATTCTGTGGGAAAGGCAGGAGGATATAGCGGAATTGATAGATACAATGCAAAACTATCATAAAGCATTAAAAATTCTACAGAACAGATCTGCATATGTCCCACCCCGAGTGAGTCAGTCCAACATAATCGTTTCCCTCTCCGTTGCCCCTCATATTGCATTAGATAGGTGCTCTGTTGGCAAACTTTAAATATTATGTTTATGAATTCCTATGTGCCACAAATGTGTTATTCTATTAAAACTGAACACAGAACACCATAGTGTGGTCAAAATTCAGTGAAGAGGGAATGGTTTTTATATATTGAACTATTCAAATATTTTTAGCAATGACTTTGCCTAGAATCACTTTTAAACAAACAGAGCTTGGGGGAAGGGGGAGAGAAAAAAGAGCAGTCCACAATGTGTTTTGTTTTGTATCCCTATTTTAGGCATGTCTTCTCCAGTGTCAGGCTCTTCCAAAACCACTCCCCATACTATTGAACAAAAGTATTTTCCTTTCTCTCAATAAGTGTGTGTGTAGGGAGTTTTACTGGGTTGTACTCTAATGTCTATGATTTAAAATGAAGCAAGTGTTTTGAGTAGTGGGTTTGGAGTTGTATTAAAGAAGCTCTCACACACAGCTCTGTTTCTACACATTTTCCTGAACAGTCCCCACATAGCTCTTCCCTGGATAGTTGCCACATTCAATTCTTTCTGGCTAGGAAGGCTGTAAGAAGCTTCCTCTGTTGTCCCACCAAAGCTGCTTCTGAACAGGTTATCAGGACTCCATCAAAGCAATGTCTGCTCTGCCAGCCCTGTTTCTCAGGGCAGCAAACAGCAGAGGATGAATTTGAACTTGGGCTAATTTCATTGCCACCATTGAGTTTGCTGTCACAACTAAATGTATTTTTCAATTAATTCTAGGAAATTAGTGTTACAACATACATAACAAATTTTTTTACTATGTAAATAGACCATTCTGAACTCTGGTTGGAAAATATTACTTCATAGATTACACTCTTTGATTTTACAGTAAAAATTGTGGTAAATGTTTAAACAATTAAAAGGCCCATCCCCCTGGATTGGATATATATATATATTTTTAAATAGACTTGTTATATGTAAATTAGAAACTTGCAGCAACATTAGGGCAAATAGGTGATTGAGAGAATTAATAAATTAGGGGATTGGTTAGCAGGTTTTTCTCCACAAACTCAAATCCAACCCAGGTCAACAAGCACCAAAAGTATTGCCATCTAGGGGCTGCTTAATAGCTTATAAGAAATAAAGATTCTTTAAATTAATTTAATTTCCTGTGACATTGAGTCAATAGGACAGATATTCTAGATACCTCTTTGTTGACTTAAACTTACCCAAACATGTCCCTGACTTGTTTGCTAAGAGTCAGACTGTAACGCCTGTGCATGAAATACTGGAAGTGGGTACATGGATAACATTAATTCAGTAATCATGTCCCTTTAGGAACAAGGCAGTGACTGAGTATAAAATTGGTTCAAAACTTCTTATCTTTCTGATTTGTCTGCAAAAAGTGATTGGAGGTACAGCGATTTTTGGGGAGATGACAAATGAATAGTATAGCAGTGGATAAAATAATTCTCATTATGCCTTCCTTGACCTGTGACATACTGGATACTCAATAGAAATGTGAGAGGAAAAGGTCTTTTAAGTGTCAATATCACTGGTATAATTCCATACTCTGTTATGCAGGTATCACGCCTATGTAGTGGAGATCTTTATAGGATCTGACTAGGGATCTGATTCTGCAGCACTGCAGTCAGTGGGAGCTTTAATATTGAATTCCAACAGGTGCAGACTCTAGATACTTATTTTGAGACTTTTCAGTGTCTACAATTTGTCAATAGAATCTCCTGTTGTTTAAAGGTGAGTTACTAATTGGGAAAAAATTGAAATTGTGACTTTCTTTGTTTGTCTGATTCTGGGTGATGTAAAAAGGAGACCTGAACATTTTATCTACTAGTAAATAAATAAATAAAAATTTAAATTTCCCCCTTCATTTCTTACAGTAGATGTTCAGGCTCTATCTAACCTGAATGTCCCTCTGACTAGAGAATTAGTTAAATGAAATTACATCGCAGGAGTAAAGATGTTAAAAGATGAATAATTAAGAGGTGAAAGGATTTTTAGCAGAGCTGGTCAGAAAGTTTGTGTGTGTTTGCTTCCCCCCCCACACTTTGAAAATGTTCATGTTTTATTTGGGGGCAGAGGAACTAAGACAAATTTTTGCAGAAAGCAGACACTTTCCACAAAATTTATTTGATGGAAAACTGAGTTTTCCGTCACAAACATCATTTTAATGGAGTACTTTTTGAGCGGCCCTAACTTTTAGTTAGACTGTTTAAAACTCTTTGGGTCAGATTTACATCACCTGAGAAGCAGGATAGCTCTGGTACTACAATGACTTAAATGACACCAATGTGACTCTCTCTTAGGTCTTGATCCTGTAAGATTTGAGTAAATGGACCCCTGCAGCCATGCAGAACCCCATTAATTTAATCCTGTGCAGAGCAGATTTATAGATCAGAGCCTTAGACTGAGGCATCTACTGTGCCTACTTTCGTCTTTGTATGATACTTAACAAAACAAGGTCATGTGATTGATTAGAACCAGTGGCTTCTATTGCAGGATAAGTAATTGATAGTCACTGAAGTTAGTGTCTTTAATAACTGGACACTTTGGAGAATGGACTGTCTTTAGTTAGATTCAGCCTTCTTCCTGCTGCCCCTTCTATTAAGGAGTGAACACAAAATGTATGTTTTCTCTGAAAACATCGACTCAATGTACAGCGACAGTCAATAAGTGAACAGAATTTTGAGAGTAATTACAAGAAAGAGCGATAATAAGACAGGGGCAATATATTTTCTATCTAAATCCATGGTATGCTTGCATCTTGAATACTGCATGCAGATGTGGTCGCCCCATCTCAAAAAAGATCTATTGGAATTAAAAAAGGTTCAGAAAAGGGCAACAAAAATGATTTAGGGGGATGGAATGGCTGCCATATGAGGAGAGATTAATGAGATTAAAAAGAGACTATGGGTCTGTAATAGATGTCTGTAAAATTGACTGGTGTGGAGAATGTAAATAAGGAAATGTTATTTACTCCTCACAACACAAGAACTAGATGAAAATGAAATTAATAGGCGGCAGGTTTAAAACAAACAAAAGCAAGTATTTTTTTCACACAATGCACAGTCAACCTGTAGACCTCCTTGCTAGAAGATGTTGTGAAGGCCAAGACTATAACAGGGTTCAATAAAGAACTAGATAAATTCACAGAGGATAGGTCCATCAGTGGCTGTTAGCCAGGATGGAAAGGGATGGTGTCCCTAGCCTTTGTTTGCCACAAGCTGGGAATGGGCGACAGGGAATGGGTCACTTGATGATTTACCTGTTCTGTTCATTGCCTCTGGGGAACCTGGCATTGGCCACTGATGGAAGACAGAATACTGGGCCAGGTGGACTTTTGGTCTGACTCAGTATGGACATTCTTGTGTTCTTGTGTACAGCTTCTGTGAAACATCTGGGAAAGACAAGAGTTGACATTCTTTGTAATTCAAAGCTAAATTACAATCAGGAAAAAAAATCAACCAAAATCCTCCTCTAAATCCTCTTTATATACCTTAAAAATGAGCCCAATCTTCAAGTTTAAAAAAAAATTCTTTGCAGATCACCTTCAAGACAACCTGACAGATGTTTAATGTTATTAGTGGAGATAATCAGTCTTTGGCCACCTCCAAGAGAAACTGAACTCTGACTCAGCTAAAGTGGGCAATAGCCTCAGTGCAATATCAGTGGTGAAGAAGCTGCATGTAGGCCATTTTGATACACCCAGAGCCAAGTAACCTGGGGAATATTAAGTCACGCTAGTTGTTAAATGTTGTAGCAGACTTTTCTGTTGTATTGAGTGTCTGAAAACATAATTACAAATGAAAGTTCAAAATACAGCTTTAACTTCCATATATATTTTTCCCCAGCTCTGGATTATATTTTCTCTCTTCTGTTAAACTCCAGTTCAAATGCTTGCATTACACAGGTGAAAAGAATGTGACTCGAGAGATATAGGGAACTGGAGATGACTGGATTCAGACACCACATTTTGAAGTGTTGACTGCTTTTCAACAGTGATCTGCAGAGAAATAAAACTAAATGGTTTGGGCAAGGTGGTGATAGTCACACATTGTGTGGAAATAGACCTTTTTATGGAAGTTGACAAGCAAGACTGAAAAGCATGATGCTATGAGCAGAAATTACTACCCCATAAGGTTTTTAAATGCCAGAATGAACAGTTGGAGCAACAGCCACTCTTCCAAATTCCTCACAATTACAGCCATTACCCTAAATATTCTGAAAGAAACAGAAGGGACAATTGTTCAGTTATGATCATCACCCTTCCAAAAATTGACTACACAGAGGCATGAGTCCAACACATGCATTGCCTAGCCTTGCTTATTTCTCTTCAATTTACCAGTAAAACAACACTGCAGACAGAAAAGTTGCCTATTCAACAAAAACATGCTTGAATCCTGTCGATTCTTGCAATAAGATGTTTTTTAAAAGAATGTTCACTATGCAAATGTCCAAGTAAGTTATTTACTGAAAGTACATTATTATATGACAACATAATGTTACACACTAATGTAAGGCACACTTATACTCTAAACAGTATTTTGTCTCTTGATGGCTTCCAGGTAAAATCTGTTCACTTTCATGTAAAATGATGACTCCTTCCTCTTCCCCCACAGCTTCCATTCTTTCAAACTCACCTGGAGTTTTGTAAATCAAATGTTTTGTTTTGTTTTGTTTTGTTTTGTTTTGTTTTGTTTTGTTTCTGGCTCGCACATACTGCTAGTGCTAAAGTTTCTAGAATTGGAACTAGGACAGCAGTTCTTGATTGCAAGCCAGAAAAAAAATTCAGCTTACTTCCCATGGTTGTCTTGTCAATGCAGTGCTAAAAATAGTATAGCCTTCTATGGAGCTATTTATCTCAAAGAACTTTACATATGTTTTTGAAATTAAGCCTTATAATAATACCCACAGATAGGCATGTAGTATTAGCCTTATTTTTCTACAGATTGGGGGCGGGGAGGTGAGCAGAATTTTTTTTTTCTCCACAAGGTCAAATAGCAAGTTCTCATAGTATCCAGAAATAGTATTCTGCTTCCAGCCATGTGCTGTAGCCATAACATTCTCCTCCTTTTCCTAGTTCTCTTCTAGTCCTTTTTCTTTTTTAATTAAAAAAAAAACTGTTTTCTGTCAGTCATTAAGACTTGAATATGCAGAGCCAAATTTTTATCTTAGTTCCATGGGTGTGTCAACTGGGTTTACAGCTATACAGCAGTTGAAAATTTGGCATAGAGAAACTGAATTGCATTAGAAGACACCATTTTTACAATCCAGTTTTGTGACATAGCTGCACTTTACCTGCAATATAATGGTAGAATATTGTAGGCAGATCCTTGGTGCCAGCCACTTTGTACAGCCTCTGCTGCTCAGAACTACTGGAAAACTATTCTAAAGGGCAGAAAGGAATCCTCAGGTGACATAAATCCAGCTTTATACCACCGACTCCTTTGGGGAGCAGATTATCTACTTATACCTTTCTCTGAAGCATCTAGTGCACTGAGACAGGATAATACATTGAGTGGACTATGGCTCTGACCCTCTGAACAGTATAGCTGTTCCTATGTGCTTTAGGGCAGCCCGGAGACTTATAAGTACCTTTCCTTGCTATGCTGAACATACACTAGGCTCAGCTGAGGATATGGCCCAGCTTACATATTTATAGAATATCAGGGTTGGGAGGGACCTCAGGAGGTCATCTAGTCCAACGCCCTGCTCAAAGCAGGCCCAATCTCCAACTAAATCATCCCAGCCAGGGCTTTGTCAAGCCTGACCTTAAAAACCTCTAAGGAAGGAGATTCCACCACTTCCCTAGGTAACCCATTCCAGTGCTTCACCACCCTCCTAGTGAAAAAGGTTTTCCTAATGTCCAACCTAAACCTCCCCACGCAACCTCAAACCAATTACTCCTTGTCTTCATCGCTACACTGAAACAGTCTAAATCTATACCTCTTTGAACCCCCTTTCAGTAGTTGAAAGCAGCTATAAAATCCCCCCGTCATTCTCTCTTCGAGACTAACAATCCAGTTCCCTCACCTCTCTATAAGTCATGTACTCACTCCCTAATTAATTGTTGCCCTCCACTGGACTCTTTCTGCTCTTCTTCTGTAATGTGGGCCCAAAGTAAACACATTACTCCAGATGAGGTTCACCAATGCAGAAATAGAGGAATGATCACATCACTTGATCGCTGGCAATGCCACTACTTATACATCCAAATGCCGTTAGCCTTCTTGCAACAAGGTACACTGTCGGCTCATATCCACTTCTCATCCACTGTAACCTAGGTCCATTTCAGAACTGCCTCCTAGCCATACGGTCCTAGTCTGTAGCATGCATGAGATTCTTTGTCCTAAGTGCAGGACTCTGCACTATTGTTGAACCTCATCAGATTCTTTTGGCTCAATCCCTAATTGTCTAAGTAGCCCTCGTATCCTATCCCTACTCTCCAGTGTATCTACCACTCCTTCCAGTTTAGTGTCATCTGCAAACTTGCTGAGGGTGCAGTCCACACCATCCTCCAGATCATTAATGAAGATATTGAACAAAACCAGCCCCAGTACCGACCCTGGGGGCACTACGCTTGATACCGGCTTCCAACTAGACATGGAGCCATTGATCACTACCAATTGAGCCTGACAATTTAGCCAGATTTCTATCCATCTTACAGGTAGAAAATCCTACTTTGTGCAGTCTATAGGGAAGAAACTTCATCTCCTGTAGGCTTTTCTGATGAAAAGAGAGATGCTGCACTCTCCTTTGTGACAATAGGGAACAAATTCATCAGTGCCATAAAGTTGCTCAACCCTGCTAATTTTAATGCAGCCACACCAGTTTATGCCTGTGATCAATTTGGCTCTTGGGGGCTATAGGTTAAGCATTATGGTCTCAAAACCCCATAGCATTCTATAGAAATAAGTCTGTTTATAAACTAAGCCATTGTTTTGATATATAGCCAGTGCTTTGGTTACAGGAATAACTAACTAACTATCAAGAGCATTGCTAATTTTAAAATCCTACACTGAAAAGAAAAATAAGAGGCTATATTTATGGCTTTGAACACTGTGGAGAGCTGGGAGAGCATCAGGCAGAGTGGATGTGTGAAAGGGATCATACTTCTAGGGCTGGTGAAAAAGTAGGAGACCTATCTGAATAGTATAAAGATCAGTATTGTACTGATATACACTTCATTTCAATATTGCTTTGGACTTGTGGAGATGGAAAAGACCTTCCAGGTCATCTAATTCATCTCCCTGTCAGTAAGATAGTCCTCAGAACACAATGCACTCCCCACTACCTTGTGCAGCCTAGTTTACTCCAGTAATTCTATTAAAAAATCAATTAAGTTCATATGTCAAGATTTATTATAAGTCCATGTTGTGTATTGCTCATTGTTCCATTACCTTCTAAATATTGAGTGATTTTTTTTTCTCCTCTCGCTCTATAATATTTGTTGTTCTATCATTGTACTAGGAATAGACGTTAGAGTTCAGGGATAGTAACAGGCAGGACCACTTCTCTTTCCTGTTTTGAAAATCAATACTAATTTTGCTTTTCTTCAATCTTTTGTTTCCTTCCTTTTGCAAAACTAATTGTCAGTGGCGTAGTAAATGTATTAGCTAATTTATTTGCGGCCATATTATACCACCCTTATTCATATTGAATAGCATCTGATTCCATGAGTGGTCCCATTCAGAATCTTGCCTTTAGTACCTTTGGGCCATACTATGAACTCATTACTCATAATGAGCAGTAACTCAATGGAGACATTTTGCAGCTCACCAAAGTTAGAAAAGGATTCATGGTCTGGCCTGTAGCATACACTTAGGACCAGTTCTTGCAACTCTTATTCACTTACTTGTAGACTGAATTGGGACTACTTGTGTAGTAAGAGCTACTCAGAAAGAGTATGGGGAGTAGATCATCAACTTGTATAAACTGTCATAGCTTAACTGAAATCATTTGAGCTGTGATTTACACTAGTGAGGATCTGGTCCTGAGTAGCACGCACTCTCATTTAATCTGGGCCACCTATTTGGTATGTATTCCAGCTCTGTAAGTATTAATCTGCTTTTTATCAATGCTTAGTTTTACAGTCTTCCTTTCTAGTTGTTCACACTATTTTTTTCCATATTGTTGTTGAAGCCTGGTTTTCTTTTTACGAAAGGAGTTCGGTATCTCAGCCATTTTCTCATTAATTTTATCTACATCCTCTTGGGGAAAGAATAATCTTATTGTTCTTTGTGTACAGTTCTGAGCACAATAGGCATGAGTTCCTGACCAGGACCTTCCACTACTTCTGCATTATAAATAATGCATCTCCCTGCTTGCTCTTTCATATTATTTTTTAAGCGCAGCTATATTTGTAAATTCTGTTCTGATTTCCCATTCTCCTTTGGCTGACATTAATGTTATTCTGGTTTTGATTTTTGTTGCATGGAAAAGTTACATGCAGGTTTTTGACTGAAACTAAATATCTTTGTTTGATTGCTTCCCATTTTTCCCCTTCCAGTACAGATGGTGTTTAAGGAAAGGGGAAAGCTTGCTACAATGGGAGTATTGACTTGTGGGATAACAGAATCATTTGTGTCTTTCCACAAGTTCCTACATGGCTTTAAAATCCCCACAACCTCTTGGAAGTAGATTAGAAAAGCTGGGAGGAATGACACATTGCTCTGTTTAATGCATGTGGGCTTTTATTATTAATTGAATGAATAAATTGATTACCAGGATCCTTTCTCTCTACTCTCAACCCAGTAGTTGTTATTGAAACAAACTTGGCATGAAAGAAGATCACATAGCCTAGTAGATAGGGTTTCACGAGACCTATGTTCTATTCCAGGGGTAGGCAACCTATGGCACGAGTGCTGAAGGCAGCACACAAGCTGATTTTCAGTGGGAAAATCACACTGCCTGGGTCTTGGCCACAGGTCCGGGGGGCTCTGCGTTTTAATTTAATTTTAAATGAAGTTTCTTAAACGTTTTAAAAACCTTATTTACTTTACATACAACTGCAGTTTAGTTATATTATAGACTTATAGAAAGACATCTTCTAAAAACATCAAAATGTATTACCGACACACAAAACCTTAAATTAGAGTGAATAAATGAAGACTCAGCACGCCATTTCTGGAAGGTTGCTGACCCCTGTTATTCCCAGCTTGATGCTGACCTGCTGTGTGACTAAGCAAATCACTCAGTGCTTCTCTTTGGCCTCTTACCCCTTGTCTGCCTTCTCTATTTAGATTGTGAACTTTTCCTATGTATTTGTACAGTGCCTAGCACCGTGGATTCCCAATATAGTTCGGACCACCAGGCACGACTAGATTACTACTCTCAGAAGTTGGTATGCCATTTGATTTTTTCCTTTATTCTGAAAAGCAGCAGACTACTTTGAGAATAGTGTACCATTGTGGCTCATGAGATTGGTGCATTTATTACCTTGTGTAGTTCAGCTTCACTCATTACTCTCTTCTCCCAAGGACTTGCATTTCAAATGTTTTCTGTGAGAAAACTACCTTCAAAAAATGGTGTTATGTAAGATGTTAATACACACCCTTTCAAGATTATCACATGGATATTCAATAAAGATGTTACAGAAAATATATGCGAAAAATTCAAACTACTAACACTTAATTGGAAAAGCTTTGAAAAAGTAGGGAGCAATTTCTTAAGAAAATGAAAAATAATGAAGCTATAAATGTCACAGGTATGACAGAGAAAGATGTAGAGATGTCATAGCTTTAACTGGGTCTCAGTGCAATGATGTATTGACTAGTAAATATGGTAAATAATATCATGCATACAATAACTCAGTGAGCAAATCTGGCTATCCAAGTCATGCTAATGTATAATGCCTTTTGGACAGTTTTCTCCTCCATTATGGACCGTCAAGTTTATGGACCACCTGCCCACTAGTTAACCCAAAGTGGTGCTTTCTGAACAATTCTTCATTACCCGGTGTCTACTATTTGTCATGTAAATGATACATTCAAAATGTGTTAAAATGTCTGATTTAAAGTTATGTATGCATTAAGAGCTGACATGTCTTGTTTTAAACCAAACCATGGAACTGAGATTTGAAAATCTGATTGTTTTCATCTCATATAGTCATCTACATCTTTGATAAATATGGTATGGATCTGCAAAATCTGAAGCTTGTCCATAGATTTGCAACAAGAATTGATCAGTTTCATCTGAAAATCTTGTCCAAAAGCTCAGAAGTGACTGTTGAAATTGAGGCACCCAGAATCTCTGATGCTTTTTCTAGTTTCAGAGCCAGTGAACCAATTTTCACAAAATTCACAAACCTTTCCCAACCCAAATTTGAGAGGGTTAGGAGAACTTTATTTCTTTATTTGTATCGAGCATTGCTATGAACTCAGGTATATAACAAATGTACAAGTATGTGATCCACCTAATCTTAATAAATATCATCTGTCTCTTTATTTCTGTACCATCTTCCCAAAACCCAAAATGAACCCCAAAAACAAAACAAAACAAAAAAACAAAATGTTGTCATAAGGGAAGGCTAAATGTCCTTAAGCCAAATTCTACTCTGTACTGTTATAAAGTACATCCTAATTCTCCAGAAATACATTAAGGTCTTTCCTTGTTTACAGCAACCTAAGTTGTTTTATGTATGAACAGTCCCACTGTTGATACTATACAAACAGATAAGAAGTCATAGTTGCTCTCTCAAAGACTTTCACTATCCTACTCCAATTTGTTTTTTCTTTGATTTGTTTAATTCATTGAACAAATTTGTTAAGCAATTTGTTTAAATCATTAAATGGCTGGGGAGTAAAACTTTCAAAAGCTCTAAAGTTAGCAGCCTACTTCTGAAATCACTTTTTTAAAAATAGCTCATAGACTCCTAAGTAACTTTAGAGCTTTTGAAAGTTGTACTCCGTGTCACAGGTGTTGGCAGAGTACATTAGATCCATTAATTCCCTGATTTGATATTGCTATGAGATAGTGAAATAATTTGTCAATTTATTTTGAGATTGCTTTGACATGTATTAATTTTTAAAGATCCAGGCTGAAAAAAATAAAAGCTCGTTTGACCCAAATTCTCATTTATTGGTTCACTTGCTATTTCTGCATGACCTTGAAAATAAAGTCTGGGATGAACTACAGCAATCAAACCAGTATTAAAAATACTTCTGAAGATTTCATGTCTTTTTAATAAATACACACACTGGAACTGTTGCTGTGGAGAAGTGTCTGAAACATCGATGCTTATTAGTTTTCTGAACAGAATGCAGAGTTACTTAGAAATAGTTGTGTAGGCAGAGGAAGAGGTAGTACTCTATATCCTCTTTTTCCCCTCTCCCTTGAATCTGATTGAATACAGAAACATTAGGTTTAAAATAAGGTTTCTTGCAAAGTGTGGGTTTATTGCTTTATAAAAGTTGAGCCAGACTCTTCTGTCATCTGCTTCTTACAGAAGAGTCCTAGTGAAAGGAATCAATCCTTAATTTTTGAAAATATTTGGAGACTTTTAAAATGCAATAAAACCATCCAATAAGCTGGGAACATATCAGTTGGAAGTGACAGAGCAGGAGAAAAACCTGGGTGTATTGGTTGACTGAGTTGCCAATATAATGCGACTATGAAAAAAGCTAATGCAGTCCTAGGATCCATCAGGTGCGGTATTTCCAGCAGAGACAGGGAATGATAGTATGATTATACAAGGCACTGGTGAGACTTCATCCAGAGTACTGTGTGCAGTTCTGGTCTCCTGTGTTTAAGAGAGATGAATTCAAAGTGGAACAGAGATGCAGAGGTGCAGAGAAGGGCTACTAGAATGATCTGAGGAATGGAAAACCTACCTTATGAGAGGAGACTCAAAGAGCTTGGCTTATTTAGCCTAACCAAAAGAAGGCTGGGAGGAGATATAATTGCTCTCTATAAATACATCAGAGGAATAAATACCAGGGAGAGAGAGGAGTTATTCAAATTCAGCACCAATGTGGACACAAGAACAAACTGATATAAACTGGCCATAAAGTTTAGGCTTGAAATTAAGTGAAGGTTTCTAATCATCAGAGGAGTGAAGTTCTGGAACAGCTTTAATAGCCTTCCAAGGGGAGTTAAAAAAAAAAAAAAAAAAAAAAAAAAAAAAAAAAAAAAAAAAAAGCTAACACTGGCTTCAAGACTGAGCTATGACGGGGATGTGGATGGACTAATCTACAATGGCATATAGCCGATCTTGCAAAGCTGCTAGCAACAAGTATTCCACTGCTTTGATGGGCCACTATATAGGGGGGCTCTGAGTACTACAGAGAATTCTTTCCTGGGTGTTTGGCAGGTGGTCTCGCCTAAAATGCTCAGCGGTCTAACTGATCACACGTTCTGGGTTTCAGGAAGAATTTCCCCTTCAGTCAATTGGCAGAGACCTGTGTGTGTGGCAGGGCAGGGCAGTAGTTCAAGCTAGATATTTGATTTCCTCTTTTTGTGTATTAAAAACTTACATTTTATTTACGTGTGTGTGTGTGTGTAATAATATAAAAAAAAAATTCCCCTCTCACCCCCTATGGGGTGGTATGTGTCTTCCTTCAACCTCGGGTCTTCTACCAGAGGCCCTGGGAGTTTGAGGTTTCTCGCAGGTATCTTAGCTGTTCCTATAGCACGCACTCTTTCTGGACAGAGAGCTCTGAGGTTGTTCCTGGGATTTTGATCCACTCACCCAGCTTAAGGAGTCACAGCCACGAGTGGCTCCTACCACACTGGCACCACTTGGCCTTCACTTTCCACATTCTCTTCAGTTCCTCTTTCAGGCCCTGGTACTTCTCCAGCTCTCCATATTCCTTCTTCCTGAGTTGCTGGTCAGCTTGGCATCTGTATCTATCACCCCAACTGCTGTCTTCTGGTCCTTGTCTATTCCCACGATGATCTGGGTTGATTGGCCAGTACCTGCTGTCCCATCTGGATCTGGAAGTCCACAGATCTTACCTGCTATTCTCCCACAACCTTCTGTGGAATCCCCATCTGCTTTGGAGGTCAGCCCATACGCTGTGCAGATGTTCCTGTACACAAGCCAGCCACCTTGGTTTGTGCTGTCGTGTATGCTGTTCCTGCCTGCATTCTTACATCCTGCCACTATGTTGTTGGACTGTCTCTTGAGGGCCTCTCTGCACAGTCTGCACCTTGGGTCCTCTCTAGTGTGTAGACCCCTGCTTCAATGGATCGGGTCTCTAGTCCTGTTCCTGTGCTGCTATGATCAGTGCCTCAGTGCTGTCTTTTAGTCCAGCCCTTTCCAGCCACTGGTAGGATTTCCCAATGTCAGCCACCTCAGCTATCTGTCGATGGTACATCCCATGAAGGGTCTTGTGTTGCCATGGCACTTCTTCTGCTATATATATATACATTTTATAATGTGTATGTTTGTATGGTTAGATACTGATAGCTGAAATAAATACTAAATTACCTCCATACCTAGTTTTCCCAAGGAGTACATGTACTTCTGCATGCTCTGTAGGCAGCTTCCAAAGCAAACACTTTGCTTCCTTTTTTGGCTTCTGTTTCACAGTGCTGAATTCTAGCATGTGATACCTTTAAGCTGAAATGGGCTCCTTTCTACATGAGGTCAAGTACAGTTTAGTAGTGAGCCCAAGAGGTGCAAAAATGAACATTGCTCAAGTGCCACTTCTTATGTGTTCTATTTTCGCCCTGCATGAATGGGCTGGACAGCTCCAGGCTCTCTCTGTCTCTTGGCACTCAGTGATGTCAGTGGCTCAGTGGTGTTGCTACTTTCTCATTTATTACAACAGTTTACTTTTGATGCCTAATGAAAGAGGCCCATTTAGTATACTCTTGTGTTCTGGATATCTCATTGAGATAGTTTGCTTAAATAGCTTAGACTCTTCTGGTTAGTATTCAAGCTGAAAATAAAATGATGTTCATCAAGACCACCTGGTTTGCAAAGATGTCCTGAAAACATAATTGAGGTAAAAAAAAACAATTGTACTAGCAATTAATGGGAATGAAGGAAGAGGGGATTGTTAATATTGCATTATGTTTTTGAAGTGTAAAAGTGTGTGTATTCGACTTGTAACTGTTGTGGATTGATTACTTGAATGGCAATACTCAGAGAGAGGATCCAAAATAAAATCAGCCATGATTTCTGGTCAGTGGTATAACAACGGTGAATTAAAAACACATCACGTTAAATGTGAGCACAAGTCAATAGAAAACTGCATTTTTTTTGTTTGACATCAACATACCCTTCCACAGTACCATAAAACTGTTACAGAGACTACTGTAAAAATACTAACAAATATCAAACAAGACTAGAGATAGTGTTGACTTTGTGCATATTGAGCAGAATTTCCCCTCTTCTTCCCCCTCCACAACTCTGGAAGCAGGTGTAGAAATTGGCTTAAACACTGCGTCTGGCTGAGCACAGGAGCCAAAGTAGAGTGGCAATTGTGGCTTTGTTACATTTACATCTTGTCCCCACCCCAGACCTGTGTCTGCCTAAGGGCTGCTTTAGTCCCTGGAATAATTTAACTTGCATCAGCTATCAAGGTGCTCTAGTCTAAGTTTTATGTCTGTTGTTCCTGGCAACAGTAAGTCACATAGGACTCTTCTGGTAATAGGTTTGCTGCAGTGCTCCAGTGACACCCTCTTTCCCTAGCAACTCTGACACACCTTGCCCCTCTAGTAGGTGTTGCAAGGGGGGTGACATAGGACCAGCTGTGCTACCGCAGGGTTCCCCATTTATGTTTGCTTTTCTCCACCAGAGCAGACTACTTTAAAAGACTGTGGTTCCAGCTTTGCTCCTTCTCTCAACAGAACTACTTCATGTATTGTGGGAGTACTTACGGGTTCCAATCACAGGCCAGGCTCCCATTGTACTAGATACTGTGTAAACAATTTCTGTTCTTCCTCCCTAAATGTTCACAGGGTAAGAGTTCAAAGATGCACTCTACGAGGACTTAGTTCATTTGCAGTGCCCTACTACAGAACTTAAGGTGGTGACTCTCACCTGCAACTCCCTAGCCTTTAACAGAGCTGATTGAAATAGCAAGAAAGGGTGAGAATTCAATGTACAATCCAGAAAACATTCTGAAAATACCAAGATATGTGCATGTAACTAAGGCACCACTTTTAAAAGCTTTACAACTTTTCAGCAGTTGACATTGCCTGTCATGCTGACCAATAGTTTCACTGTCCCCTTCTGATTTCCCCTCTGTCTCTTTATCTGTGTTCTCTTGTTGGATAATTTAAATTGTAAGCTTGCTTACATCTAACACAATGGGGTCCTGGTGCATACTTGAGGCTGCTAGCTGCTACTCAGTATAAATAATAACCACCATGTTGCTCTTATATGTAAAGACCATGATTTTGCAAACTGCTCCATACAGGTGGAGTCCCATTGACTTCCCTGAGGCTCTATGTGGGCACATGGACTGGAGCCTTGATAACTTACTTGAAACCATGTTTTTCAGCATTGTTAGAACATGCAGAACATTTCAAGATGTTTCAGTTACTCCTGCCAATTGTAGTTCATGCTGTTGTATACATGAGAGGCAAAATGGGAACGGTAGGTTTTATCGTAACTTAGCTGGGTCTTCTACTTTATTCTATCTGGTTTAGCTTCACAAAGTCACTGCTTTGCTAAAAAGCTGGAACTTGGATAACTTAGTTCAAATGTATTTTGAGATCTTTTCTGAGGCTTTCTAAACTGCAGTAGTTAGAGACCATGTTCTTGTCTCTGTAGGCCTACAACTAGAAACTCAAGATTCTTTCTTTAGAAATATTTGAAGACTGATATATCCCCCTCAGTCTTCTATTCTCAAGACTAAACATGCCTGGTGTGTGGTGGGTGGGTATGGCTTCTTTTTTTTTAAAGAACCTTTCCTCATAGGTAAGCCTCTTCATTTTCAGTATGAACCTTTTTTTACCACAAATTCCCAAGTTTTAGAAAAAGTATTACTCTGATTGTTTCACCATACTTTTCTATCATTCAGATATATGAAAATAACTTGTTTTATTAGGAACATACAATACATTGCATGAGATATCTGTATTACAATAATAATATACCTCTACCCTGATATAACGCCTCCCAATATAACACAAATTCGGATATAACGCAATAAAGCAGCACTCGAGGGGGAGGGAGGCGGTGGGGCTGCGCACTCCAGCAGATCAAAGCAAGTTCAATATAATACGGTTTCACCTATAATGAGGTAAGATTTTTTGGCTCCCGAGGACAGCGTTTTATAGATAGAGGTGTATATTAGCCTGTGTGTATATGCAGAGCTGTTTGTTGAAATAAAACTATGTATTAGTCTAGAAGATGCACACAATAAATAAACAGACATGCATGCAAGCTCTGAAATGCGTGACATCTGAACGTACTGATGAATTCATGCCCACCACGTACACATTTCTGTTAGTAGATAACAGTTTAAAGATTTGACACACATTGTCATTTTCTTCCCATTTTAGTGTATCAAAATATGTTTCAGAACACTCAGTATTCAAAAGTTGTTGTTTTTTTAAAAGAGGAGAAAAGGATGAGGTTGAGTGTATGCACTGCAAATAGTGTGGCCCAATTATTAAATATAAGTATTTATCAGCTAATAGTTCTAAGTCTACAACAGTAAACTGTTTATTCAAATGAAAAAAATTATTTGAGGATTGCAGATTGTTTTCTTAAATTCAGAGGTGCACTGTGTTTTCAGTTCTGTTGTAGTTCTGCAGCAAACCATGTTGATGAACAGAATTCAAAGCATTAATCTACTCAATACTTTTTTCCCCATCTTTCCATCCACCAAAATAAATCCCAATATTTACCCGGAAAAAAAATTAATATTTTTGCACTGATTCTTTCATCTGTTTTTGGTTTTGAAAATGAAGGGCCCTACTCATAGGTCAGGTTTTCTAAACCTTTTATCATTTTTGTTGCTCTTCTCTGGACTTTCTCCAATTTGTCCACATCTTTCCTAAAATTTGGCACCCAGAACTGGACACAATATTCCAACTGAGGCCTCACTAGTGCCAAATACAGTGGGACAATTACCTCCTATGTCTTAGAAATGACACTCCACTCCAGAATATTAGCCTCTTTTGAAACTGCATCACAGTGTCTGATCCACTACAATCTCCACATCCTTTTTCAGAAGTGCTACCACCTGGGCAGTTAGTTATTTCTCATTTTATAGTTGTGCATTTGATTGTTTTCCTTCCAAAGCAGTTGGCTTATCTTGATTGAATTCATCTTGTTGACTTCTGATTAATTCTCTAATTTGTCACAGTCATTTTGAATTCTAATCCTGTCCTCTGAAGTGGTTGCAACCCCTCACTCCTTGATGTCATCTGCAAATTTTATAAGCATAATCTCCACTCCATTATATGAGTTATTAATGAAAATATTGACTAATACTATGCCTAAGATTGACCCCGATAGGACTCCACTAGACAGGCCCTCCCAGTCTGACCGTAAACCAATTATAATTACTCTCAATCAGTTGCAAACCCACCTTATAGTAATTTCATCTAGACCCTAGCCATTTCCCTAGCTTTTTTTTGTGGGACTGTACCAAAAGCCTTGCTAAAATCAAGATATAGCACGTTTACTCCTTCCTCTTTATCTACCAGTCAATTAATCCTGTCAAAGAAGAAATTTAGCTTGGCCTGGCATAATTTGTTCTTGACAAATCCCTGCTGGCTAATGAGATTCCATTATAAAGCCTATTCTTTAGTCCCCTATAACTTTGGCTTGGAATACTGGTTGGTTAATATTGTCTTCTGCACATACCCTTTTCACTGAGCAAGTGGCACAGGAGTATGATCTTCCGCATTTATGGACTCTTGTCTTTTGACTGGCGAAAAGAATAGAGAGAGCACCTGAGACAGGCTGGCAGTGTGAAAAGCCATCTCTGCAGTATTTCTAACATGACTGGAACTAGGGAAGGCTGGAAATGTCACACGAAAATCCATTTTCCTGTTTTCCACCTGATATTTTCTACAATGACATATACATAGATTTGAATAAGTAACAAATTATTATCCACACTGAATCTTCTCAAATCTGTCCATTGCTATTCTCTTATCTTTGGAAAAATATATCCATAATGAAATGCCTACACGCATCAGGATAAATCCTCCATTCTAGTGGGAAGTGAAAGCTAAGAAGTCATCTATGACTATCTCTGGCAAATGCATCCAACATGTATTCAGATTACCATATCGTCTGTGCTGCTTGTCGGTTACACTTTTGCAGTGAGAAGAATCTTGCTTACTATAGCTTTTGCTGAGAGTCTCCCCTCTTTTTAAAAGATGGAGCAGGAGAAACACACCTAGATTGAAGGAGCAGGTGGAAGCACTAATAACATATCAATGAGATTTTAAATGGAGTCTACTTGCTGTTGTTTTTCTATGAAATTATTTCAAGCTGGCCCCCAAAATCAACTTCTCTGGTTGTCTTGCTGACATATGTAAGCTTATAAGCTGGTGCACCATCTAGACCTAGCTGGTGCTTGCAGGTGCGGCCCCAGGAACCAACACAGCTAGGAGGTACCTGGGGCAGCAAGCCGGGGCGGGGGGAGCGGGGCGGGGAGGCCTGCCAGTTGCTCTGAGGATGGCAGTCAGGCTGCCTTCGGTGGCGTTTCTGCGGGCGGTCCCGCGGTTTCGGCAGCAATTCGGCGGTGAGTACGCCAAAGGCACAGGACCGGCAGATCACCCGCAGAACCACTGCCGAAGGTTGCCTGACTGCCATGCTTGGGGTGGCAAAAAACATAGAGCTGTCCCTGGATGAGTGAGTGCAATTACTGCACCATTCACAGTACCCTTCCAGGCACCAGAGGTGAGGAAGGAAATCTATTGGCTATCACTATAGAAAATACTCATAGCAATTAAGAGGTTGTTCTTGTTTTCCCTTCGCTCCTCTTGTTGGGCCAGATTCTGCCACTGTTACTAACAATGAGTATTACCTTAATTCACAATCAGCCTTGTTGCATTTAACAGGGCTATTTTTTTAGAGTAAGGGCCACACTTTTAAGTGTGGTGGGTGCCTAAAGAGGCATCTAGTGGGACGTTAATATCTGCATCTTTAGGTGCCTCAAAACATTTTAAAAATCTGGTCTTTTAGGCACAACTCAATGTGAGTAAAGTTGGCAGAACCTGGTTTCTTGTGTTTCTGTATTTCTTTATTGCAGGCAGTGATATTAAATTCTGTTGAGTAAGAACAATAGAACCCCAAGACATTTTCAGTTAAGAACAATCTCCAACTTGCACATTTCAGGATACTGTTAGGTTATCAGATTATAGATGAATGTATCTTAGTATATTTCTGTAAGTAAAAAGGGAGATGGATGCATATCTGAATAGTCTCTCTTTAATTAAAAATCTCTGAACTTGTCTATCCAACTGTCCATGTGCTTTTTTGCAATATGTTGTTCTCATCCCCAAGAAAGGAAATGAGACTAATACAGTTATCAATACTTTCCAACCAGCATCTTCAAGAAGTAGATTTTTCTAAAGGGCAGATAAAAACTGGCCCACAGTAACCATAGCACTTAAGGTCTGTTCAGTTTTTTATTATTGCTTTTACTTTGCACCTGCTGTGTTCACACTGTGCTGTTCTGAGAACACATTAGTTCCAAGCGCTAGGACTACCCACGGTTCAGTTACAGTTAGTGGCAGTCGTCGGTGCTCAGCAGACAGTGTTAACAAACTACAGCTACCAAGCAAGAGTAACAGACAAAAACATTCAGTATACACACGGGGAATCCACAAACTTCTGTTTCATAAACTTATTTGAAAGCATTGGCCTATTGTTTTAAATATATTTGTGTTCGCTTGAACCAAAATCTGCAGAAAGAAAGGCAGTATTTAGGAGATGGAGACCTAGATATTTTTTTATTTGGGGAACACTACTGCTTAAGGGGTGATGCATGTGCTGCATCACCCTAGCAGCAGCCCTGGGAGCCGTTGTGATTCAGAGAAATGCCATTTTAGTCCAAGTTCCTCCCTTTCTTCCTCTTGACTAAGCTGGCAACTAATAGTAACCCTCTCCTCTGCTTTTGCAGCTACTTTAGTCAGTGAATGTGAGGTGGGGACAGAGGAAAGGCTCCACTCATTCCCTGCAGGACCAGCTCCAAGCACCAGTGGAGGAAGCATATGTCTGAGGCAGCGCATGCTAAGGGGTGGCATTCCGTCCATTCTTGGGGAGGCACAGTCTGAGCAGCTTTTTTGCTTGGGGTGGCAAAAATGGTAGAGCCAGCCCTAACTCCCTGACCCTCATTGCCTATCTGCTCCAGGGAGGGAATAACTCTGTGCGCAGACCCAAGATCCAGCTAGCCTATGTAAGAGAGGGGAGAGGGTGATTAATTTCCTCTTATTCCTTTGCACAGCGTGCCACGCAAGTCACAAGCTATCCCAGAAAGCATCTGTTGAGCTTTATTTGTACAGCTTTGATTGGACTCTATCACCATATGTTGTATTCTTGCCAAACCGAACTAGTGTCGCAAAGGAAAACAGAAGATAAATGAATTTATATAATTGGCAGAACAGATCGATTCAATATGGTCAATCTCATTTCTGTACAATTTCAACTAAAAGAAAAACAACCTTGAAATAATGCTAAGGCAGAGAATGTACAAAATGGTAGAAACGGAAATTCTTTGAAGCTATCCGCTGGGGGTGAAGCACTGCTGCATAAATATTTTGTGTCACTTGGACAACACTTATTTCACTATGGGCTCCAGAGAGCTGAATTCTGGCCCAATCATTTCTGTTGGAAACTTCAGCATCTCTCTGGTGCTGCTTTGTTAGTGGATGCCTCCATGAATTTTGTGGAGGGAGGTGGCTAAATAAGGCCTGTGTGGTCATTCAAACGCACTCCCTGTTGAAGGACAGAGTATCTGACTGTCTCCCTATGCCAGATAAGACACTTGAGGTGCTAGAGGATTTAATCAAAAAAGGGACTATATCAAAGTGGGGAAAGTGTGAGGATTTCTTCCCATTTGAGTGACAGTTAAGGTGAACAAGTGGCTTACAATTTCTCTGAGAAATACAAATTACAGCCCCTAAATGTGTATTGTAGTTAGGGTCAGGCTCCTTGGATTATACTCATCCGTGGCAATCGGAGGGAGGCAGAGCCACCAGTCTAGCCACACTTGAAACACCACCAGGACTCGTTCCTGACCCCTTCAACTCTGCCCTTTTGATCAATCACTTGAGCCTTACTGCAAGGACTCCGCTAAAGCTATTTTTTATCCTTGGTACACTACAACACTGGGGGTGGGAGACGGTATGACTCCACACTCTTTATCTATGTAGAGGCTACTTGGGACAGACACGCCATAACCCTGCCCCCTTGGACACTCCTACTTCTCGTGTGCACCTTGTTCACTGGAATCACCATCAGGACCAGTGTATGTAGAACAAAGCAACATATATAGAGGTAGGGAGACTGAATTCCTTACTGTCATGTATTGTGTCTATTATATGATACTGTTCTATTACAGCATTTATGTATAGTTTTAAAACTCTGACGAAGAACCACTATGAATTAGACACACAAGGCTGTAACTGCCCATAGTGCAACTCCACCAATGCCAATGCAACAGGGATTAGTAGGGCTCAAGGAATGTTAATTAATGGAGCTTGGAAGCCTCAGTGGAGAGTTTCCTTGGCTTTGTGAGGTTTTCAACTTTAATACTGTTATAAGACACTGTTAGGTGTTCAACAATTAATATGCATAAGGAAATCAATTACAAAGGAAATGTTGCCCAGACTAGTTGTCACCTGTACTTGTTCAGGAGAATATGTCCTTACCAATGACGGAGAAATTGTGCTACTTTTTTGTTTTGTTTTTAATGATGGGGGAGGGGAGGAAAGGCTTGTACCTTAAATACCAGCAAAGTCTGGTTTATTTTTGTATGATCAACCCATTAATGTAGTTTGCAGCCAACTTGTGCATGGGAAGTCACAAATCAGAAAGAATTTCTTTGCTACAAGTTCTAAAGCACAAACTTAACTAGGAGGGTGAAGGTGAATGTGTCCTAGTAAATGAACAGAAAAAGCAGAGACAATGATTTGTGTAACTGTGGCCAGAAAAGTGACCCTGTGAAATGGCATCTTTATTTTCATCAGAAAGTCTGTTAAATGTATTTTTCTGGGGGAGGTTTTTGCTACTGTTAGCCCTATTGGTTCTGCAGTACTGAGGGAGAGTGAGCTTGATTGTCTCCTAGCTCATGCATAATCAATGGAATTTTTAACTAAGTTGTGAGTGCAGAATCTTCATTACTGGTGAGATGTGAGTTAGAAAGATGTCAGTTTGGTTTTCAGATCCTGGGCTGAGTTTGCAGGGCTGGCAAACTTTTAAAAACAAAACAGATTCACTTTTCAACTCAAGAAGCTGGGAATTCTTGAGGTAAAATACACATGGAATCCTGCAGTGATGTTTTCCCAAAATACCACTTTTGTGTAAAACTTGCACTTTTTCCAATTTACAAACAAAATCTATTTTATTTGTAGACTTTTTGGGTTGGTGAGTGTGTTTGGCAGTAGCTAAATATCATGCACATACAGCAAAGAGCAAAGATTGGCAATGACAGAAGATCACTGTTGGTATTCTCTATACGCTGGACAGAAATTTTCCATTTCGCACCTCAGTCACTATTTGCTGCTGTGATTTCCAATACTCACTCAGCCTTATCTGACATTCCTATTAGCACAAGTAATAAATACAATATTGTCTTATTTTGTGACAGTTGTCTAAAAACCATAGCTCCCATTTCCCTCCCACGTTTCGAATTGAACTACCTCAGATGCCATGCCTAGCTCAGCTATCACCTAGTAATTTCCAGCACAGTGGCTACTCTGTCCAGGAGCACTAGGCATATGGTGCTAAATTGAGCTTACATAACTGAAAGCAGGGTTTAGAGAGACAATGTAGCTTAGGTAATTATTTAACCAACTTCTGTGGAGGAGGGAGCTCAGTGGTTTGAGCATTGGCCTGCTAAACCCAGAGTTGTGAGTTCAATCCCTGAGGGGTCCATTTAGAGATATGAGGCAAAAATCTGTCGGGGGTTGGACTAGATGGCCTTCTCTCTCCCTTCCAGCCCTCATATTCTATATTAAAAGAGGGATAATCCTTCTAGCCAGGCAGAGCTCTTAGTTCAGCAGTTACAAGGGAAACTGTGTTACTACCTTAACTAAACCCTACAGCTCACACAGAACCTGATCCAAAGACCACTGAAGTCAGTGGAAAGTTTCCCATTGATTTAAATGGTCTGTGGATCAGTCCCTAAGGGACTATTTTTATTGCAGTGATAGTAATGGTAATAAGCTTGTCTAGTGGCAGTCACACCAGTGGTAATGCTAAAGTGAGCAAAAAGAGAGATAAGTGGGAGGCTGATGGCTCAGATGCTAAGAATATAAGTAAACACAACACTGATGAGAGAGAGAAGACAGATGCTGATGCCTAGAGTATTCATGTCCAAATTGCCTTAGGTGGAGAAGGGCAGAAGTAGTAGGTTATAGTAAGCAATCTTCCTAAATGTATCAATTAAAAACCTTTTTAAAGTATTTTGTAATTAGTCTAGAGTTACAGCAACAATGCAGAATATGGCTGCCCTTGCCTATGGGTTTGTCCACACTGCAATTAGACACCTGTGCTGGCCTATGCCAGCTGATTCAAGCTCACAGGGCTCAGGCTGCAGGGCTGTTTAATTGTAGTGTAGACTTCAGGCTTGGGCTTGAGCCTGGGCTAGGATGCTGTGACATGGGAAGGTCCCAGAGCTCAGGCTGCAGCCCGAGCCCAGAAGTATACGCTGCAATTAAACAGCCCCGGAGCCCGAGCTCATGAGCCCAAATGAGCTTGCATGGGCCAGCCGCAGGTGTTTAATTGCAGTGTAGATTTACCTTCTGTCTGATCCCCCCACTTACCGTATGATGTAATGGCCCTAAAACAGTGCAGTAAAGCACAGTGAATGTACACACCTAAATGTGCTTTGCACCTTCATTACTCATTAACGAATTTCCACCTAATACCTGGCACTATTGAAAATCTGCTGGGGGTAGCACTATATAGCTAACTGATTTATACATCTAGAGAGGTCGCTGTAATGGCAATCTCCTAAATAAACTGCTGAAGGCTATGCTGTATTTTACAGATGCCTTCCCTCCATTTCCCATGAGCAGATAAAATACGTCTTCTAAAACATGCATCCACATTCTTGGATGATCCTTGGAATAGTTCGTAGGGAATGCAGGTGGGAGAGTCCCCTTGTTAGATCCCCTGACATTGAAGGTGGGAGGTTTCTTGTGCCTGACCAGATGTTAGCTTCCTAATACCACCAGACTTTCATCCACTCAAGCACTCTGCTCTGGGCTATGCCAGCTGTCTCTTTGCCTCTCAGGTTAATAGGTACACTTCAGTCCTTGAATCCCTTTGAATTGTTCCCCCATTATATCCAGCCCCTGACACTGGTCGCTTACAAAAATACAAGATGCTTTGGCCCCAAAAGGAACAGTTTGCCAGCTTTACTTAAACTTCAACTCCTGTATAATACAGAGAACTTGTAATAAAAAAAAATTAAGAAAGGACCGAGTTAACTAGAAACAAGAGAGAGTGATGGAAAGAACTGGGTCTACACTTTATTAGATAGGAGAGGTAACTGTTAATAAAGTAGGTTCCCCCTACCAAAGTTCAGTCTTTTGCAGAGCTGGCTGGCTTCACCGGAACCAGGATCCAAAATTTTAAGAGAACATCCCCACTCTCTAAAATGTATCCTCATTGAAAGGAGGCAGAGGGTTTTCTCCCTGCTTCCTATGTGGAATCAGTCTGTTGCCTCATTAACAGGGTGACCCTCTGTCTTTAATGTTCCTTTTTTTACATACAGGTGGTTTCGATCATTTGCAGTTGCCTTTGATGGTTTTCCATTGATTGTGTTGAGATATAGCAAGGCAAGACAATTGACCCTTCCATTACATCATGGGCTAAACAGGGTGACAACTCCCTCAGGCTTGAATGGTCCATCCCCTACTGACTAACTTTTACCCCAAGTCCATAAAGAATACTTTTAGTATAAACGTACTATTGCTCAAATATTATCTGTACAGACATCTTGCAGTGATTGTGAAATCTGACCAGTTATGAGCTTTCTGTGGATACCTCCAATGCTACTCTTTACTGGACAAATGCCCTGCAGGATGTGTTTGGTACAGTGAGTTTGTCAGGTCTGAGCTGTTGTTTGCAGAGAACACTGCACCCTTTGACAGAGAGCTCGTGTCACAATTCTACCTGCTTCTCTTGTTACCTGCTTCTCCCCCATCGGTCTCTGCTTTGTTGTTCCAGCCACTGAAGGTGAATGGGATGGGTTGGAGAAGGAAGTAAATGCAGCAAGAAAACGGGAGGGAGGAAACTGTCAAATTTAATCAAGCCATTGTCTCTTGGATGCTCTTTTTGCTTTAGAAGAAACAGTGACTGTATCGAGTTAGCATCCACTTCAGTTGTAGTAGGCAGTGTAGTATGAAGAGGAAACCATGGTTTTAACCAAGCTGTACACTTTCTTCTCTTCCTAATGGCAGCTCTGCGTTTTTTTTGCAAGAAAAGCAACTGGCATGTGAAGTGCTCTAATATCAGCTTTGGCACAAACATACCGCTGTACCTATCTGCAATCCAAGTGGTTGAGCTCCTATTAGCCAAGCAGCCAGCTGCAGAAATTTAGAAAGGGAGAGCTGAAAATTGTGCAGATTGAGATGGAGAGAAATTCTCTAAACCTTGATACTTGCCTCATAAATCAGACCTCCTGTGAGGTTCTGAATAACTTTCAGGGGGCACATCCATGCAAGGATTTCAAAGCACATTACAGAGGTGTAGAATTTCCTCCCTATGTTTGGATAAGGCAACGAAGATTAAGTATCTTGCTCAAGATCTCACAGCAAGTCAGTGGCAGTCAGAGACTGAATCTAAGACTCCCCTCTGGGTCCGCTGATTGAACCACTAGACATGCTGACTGCCAAAAAAATCATTTGACTAGCTTTGCAAACCACAACTGTGCACTGTCTGCTTGTGTTATCCCTTTACATAAGAACTGAGTGAGACCAAAGGTCCATCCAGCCCAGTATCCTGTCTGCCAAAAGTAGCCAATGCCAGGTGCCCCAGAGGGGGGCAGGTAATGATCAAGTGATTCTCTGTCCTGCCATCCATCTCGACCCTCTGACAAAAGAGGCTAGGGACACCCTTCCTTACCCATCCTGGTTAATAGCCATTAATGGTCTCCTGGTCTTGTCTGTCTTGCCTATTGTAATCTCTTAGGAGCAGATGCTGTCTTATATTATGTGTTTGTATGGCATCTAGCACCTGATCTTGGCTGGAACTGTAGGTACTACTGTAGGTACTTCTGTAATACAAATACTAACAACTTTGTTTTTAAAAGCAGATTTTTAGACTCCTGTTAAGAGGTCTTTAGTTAATGTGTGCTGAAAACATAACATTGAATGTTTAATTATGTAAGCCTGACTGCCTTGAGTAACATAGTTCAAAAAAGTGTGCCATGAGCACATAATCAGGGCTAGCTTACACAGTCAAGGACAATGTCTGTCCTCCTTGACATTCAGGGTTTCCTCCAATCCACCTAAAATACAACTATTAGATTAACACACATATCAGACCAGTGCCACACCTACCTCAAAAGTTGCTGTGAAACAGAATAGTTGTCCTACGGTCAGATCTCCTTTCTGCTTTCCACCATATGATGCTGTGAGTTTCCCCTGCATAGAAACATCCTGTAAAAAGGCTTTTTGCTGGGGAGAAAACATCCAGATGGGTGAACCGAACAAAGCACGTGATCAAGAACTGTCTTGTATAAAAGCGCACAAGCATGGTGAAACAGGAGGGGAGAGAAACAGTAGCTTTTAAAACAGAACTAACGTCTAAATACAAAGCCTTCTTTATGACACTAGTGTTATGTTTATTTGCTTTCCTGTCTAACTTGTACTACAGAAAAAGGCTTCTAGTTTAGAAAGGGAGAGGAGGCAGAGCTTTCTACCCAGGGCACATGATTATGGCTACCATAGATCCAGAAGAGAGTACTAGAAGCACAAAGGGCTTGATCCATTCAACTTTTCCAATGAAGTCAATTAAACTTTCATTGACTTCAGTGGGCTGTAGATTGGAGCCTGAGCGAGCAACAGGAACATATTGAGAAGTTATGATCGCCTGGTAGCAGAAAAAAAAAACACATACCAAGGTGGAGCTATTATAGCTTTATGAATTAGGGCTTGGTCATAATAAATTGGTGCAAGCCAGAAGATTTGTGAAGTTCATTGAGACTCATATTGACAACTGTGTTCAACCACTCAGCTAGTTCCTGGGAAGTTAGCAGAAATTGGCTCTATGTGCATGTCTGAGAAAGAATAATACTCTAAGGGGAAACGTCTATTTCCCAAGCCAAAGACTATGGTAGTGAACTGCATCCATCCCTTGTCCAAATGTACAATGAACTTAGAACAAAAAGGGTATATTTTTCTCCAGCGCCATCTGTTTATCTTGTATGAGATCTTTTTCAATATCCTTTTTCTTCTTTTTCATCTAATTAATTGTTCAAAGTATCTGCAGTTATCCTAAAAATGAGCTGCAATTTATAAATGTAAGAACCAGGAAAAATGTTTCCACGAGAAATCTATGATGGAAGGATCTCTCTAGGCATTAGCTCAATTATGAATTGTTGACATGACCCACTACAGATTCAGGTGGTTACAGATTTTTAAGAAGTCTCATAGGAAATAAGACAAATATTTTTGTAAGCCTAAGGCAACTGTGTATCACTTTACCACAAAGCACAATAAACTTTTCAGCATATGCCTGTAGTTCATCATTCTATCACATTTCATGAATGATGCATATTATGATACTGATATTGGGCAGACAGATATTTATAGGAAATATGTCTCTGGTAATGAAACAATTTTGCATATCGTACTTTAATGTCATTACTGATCCAAGATGATTCAATATCTTGGCTGTTTATCCAGTACTTGATTCCCAGTCCTTATGATATTGGTGAGGACTGTGTATATCGCAGTTTTTGCTAGTTTAAAAAAAAAAAGGAAATTTAATTCAAATGATCTAATTCACCATCAGCTGGCAAAAGCCCACTTGAATTCAGTTAGTTTTTCTTATGTTAAATATCCTGACATATTGAAAAATCACATTTTATCTTATAAGATTGGTGCTCCAGCCATTATTATAAAAAGTAAAACAAACTTTAAAAATGAGGCATTTACATATAATTTTACAAGTGTGGGAAGAGAGATATGGGACAAGTGGGGAAAGTGCATGTGAGGAGATGGCTGGCTGGACATGGAATCTCACTCCTGGATCTTCAGAATTTCAAGGAGTAAGTGAGCATAGAAGCACCAGTAAACTCCAAAGAAAAAATAAATTTTCAGGGAAGTAAGGCACAATATTTGGGACTAGGGAGATTAACAGAATATCTGCTTTCTGGATCTTGTTTTTTTTTGTGTGTTTGTTTGTTGTTTTTGTTTTTTTTTTGTTGTTGTTTTTTTAAATGATGACTCCAAATGAAAACTGCAGATCAGAATCTGGACCCAAGTCAGAACCTTTTTTCAGAGTTCAGTGGGTTGGTGAGTGGGGAGGGGGCTGTGGGATAGTATTCTGCTCCAGCTATATTTTTAGTGTAGAGGGAAGAACTATTTGATGGGACAAGGAGAAAACACTAAGAATATTATGGGCTCTTGTCACAATGATGTTTTAAGAGTAACAATTAATAGTGCTGATTTCCAAAACATATAGGTTGACTGCACACCCTTTAGGTGGCATAAGGTCAGTTCCTACACATTTATGGAGCTCCAGAGCACTTTATTTTTTCTATTACTGCAGATAAACAAAACTAATTTTACAAATGAGCATTAACTTAATAAGCTGCATCCAGTGCACATAAAGAAATTACGAATGCCCTGCCTAGATGAAGGATTCTTCCTCTAGCAATACTAGTTTATTTTCTTCAGGTAGAAAAATAGGGCCAGTGGGTCCCAAAGGAAGATAACACTTTTTTGAAAAGCTGAGAAGGTCTTAATCAGTGCCTGTGCATTCAGTTAGAAGTGAACAGTTGATGGACCACTTAAAAGAGAAGAACCTAATAAATATTCTTCACCTCAGTGGTGGTTATTCAAATGTTTCTTCAAAGTGACCTGTGTACACCATAGGCTAGTGAGTTAAAGGTTCATCTTCTCAACCGGTGGCTATTTCTGTCTGAAAAAATGATCTCCTGCTTCAGAATTAAGAGACCAAAGGGCTAATCCACATGTATTGCTGTTAGCCTGTGGGCACTGAGAGCAAGATAAACAGTGTTAGGGAATTGGACATGGTACCTGTAATTTTGTCACATAGCCTATACATATCAAAATGAAGCTACTATGATTTTTTTTTTAACTGGGTTAGGGGTTGACCAGATACTTGACTTGTTTAACTGCCTGTGTGCTATGGTGAGGAGCTTTGAGAGAACACTGTATCTATGTTGTGCCAAGCAGTATAATTTACTGCCTTTATTCCAATAGCACCTACAATGTGCTAGGTACTCTTCATGAATGTAGGAAGGCATAGTTCCTGCCTCAAAGAGCTTACAGTCTGTTTATTTTTAGGGTTTTTTTATACTCATCGTTAAAGTATCCCATCCTATATACAATACACCACTTTCAGTATGAATCAAAAACTCACAGTTGGCAAGTACTCAAGCATAAGAGGTTGATGTTTGCTTTCCATGAGTATTTGAGAAAATAAAACTCCAATCCCCCCCCCCTTTGTTCATTTAATCAAAAGCAAAAGAGGTACAAGCATAGCTAAAGCCACCTTCTTTTTAAATTCAAATGAATGAAGTTTTTTGTCAAAATTCACCCTTCAACTCTACAGATAAAGCAAGACAAGTTCTGATCGATGACCTCTTGGTGAGGTAGGGAGCTGGAGAGGCAGGATAAAACAAAATGTTCCAATAGTTTATGTACGTGATCTCTCTAGATTAATGTTTTCTATAGCACCTCTCACCAGAGTATTGATGGGCCAGATTTTCAAAAGCATTTGGGCACCTAACAGTTAAGATAGGCACCTAGTAGGATTTTCAAATAGGAGTTGATTTCCATAAGAGTTATTTTCTCTTAAAATCCCACTAGTCACCTATCTACCTCTTTAGGTTCATAAATAAATTTGAAAATCTGGCCCAAAGTGCTGGTAACAACAATTTTTTAAAAAGAGTTTGTCTTTAAACTATCTTGTTTTTATACATTACGGGCCAGAGTCTGCCCTCCTCTCCTAGCTTCCTTATGTTGCTCAGGCAGAGGTGAAGCTCTGCTGGTTAATCTGGCTTTTCTGCCAACTTCCCTCCTCTCCCCAGCATTATGGGCCATGTTGGGAGCAGGGAGCAACATGCAGCTGTATTACACCATTTCTTGACTGCCAGATGGTGTCTTATGGCAAGTTGCTGTTATTTAAACTTGGGTTGGGGCTTTTGCAGTTTTGTTCTACAAAACAGCAGTGTTGGATCCCTGACAGCACTTTGCCCCCTCCCTCCCTCCCACACACACACATTTATGCGCTGTGTGAGTCTCAGCATAGAGGGACAACATAATCCATTGGTATATTTGTTTTGTCTGGGTTCCCCCCGCCATGCTCCCAAAAAAATGCTCTTAGTTATGTGAGTAGGAGAGAGGAGAGTAGTAGTGGAAGCCTGAAGAGAAGGCGGTAAAGTATGCATTGGAGACTACTAAACTGTTAAGCTGTGGAATCATTTCCAAAGGGCAATGGTGGAAGCCTCCTCACTTGGAGCTTTTAAAATTAGAGTGGAGAAAACTCTAGATGATACACTGTGGGGAATAATCCTGAATTGGCAGGGAGATGGACTGGATAATCAAAATGGTCTTTTCCAACTTTTATGATTTGGTGATGTTGCTCAAGGCTTTATGGGATGCATGTCACTCTCTGCTATTACAACTTCCAAATTTCCATCTAGCAGAATGATAAACCATGCTGTGCTCTGTGCTGCAGCACTAAAGCTTAGTAAAATACATTAGACCCCCTAAGTTCATCCCTGCTGTCTGCTCAATACGTGTACTTTAGGAAAATGCAATGGAACTGGCGTTTTCAGATGTATTTAAGAATTTGAGCAGAGCACTGTTTGAAATGAAGGACTCTTTCCTGTCCAACTTGCATAGTTTTAACAAACATTAAACTTTTTATTTCAATGTTTATATAACTACTCCTCCATAATTATTGCAACTATTAAGACTAATCATAACTTGTAATAGCTTTAAAATTATTAAGGACTTAAGCTTTATATAACCAGGCAAGAAATAATTACATTTTATTTCTTGTAAATGGAGTCATAATTAACATTTCTAATTTTAAACTTGAAATGAATGTTTCGATTTAAATATAAAATGGCATTAGTAATGACTAATTTTTAAAAGAGGAAATCAGATTTTTTTTTCAATGTTTCTGAGAGTTATCAAAGATGTTTTAATATATCAACTACTGACAAAACCCAACATGGATTTCTTATTTGTTTGTTATGAGGAGCAAGTATAAAATTATCAAGTAAACAACTAAGGTAGGAAAGAGTAAATATTGTAACAAAACCATACATGTGTCCAAATGCACAGGATATTTTACTGCTCTGACCTGGAAGAAACCTGTCTGCACTCTGGAAGATAGCTTATTGATTAAAGTGCTTAGATATAGATATTTTTGTTGTTGTTGTTGTTGTAGTGAAACGATAACCCTTAAAGTATGAGGTGAGAAGGAGTACTGAGGTATTGCCAAATGTCAGTCTGAGGTTTTATAGCATAGCAGGAATAATCAGAGGTTCACTAAATGAAACCCATGCAGTAAAAGAAGAACGGTGCTAGTCAAATTACAATCTATGAAGTATGTAGAATGACTAAAAATCTAACAGCTGCTTACAAACAGCAGGTGGGACCTGTTTATTTTTTGTTTTTTATGCTTTAAGCAGCAAAAGAAACTTACAAACAAAAGTGTGAAAGCTGACATATAAGCGAAAGGTCAGATGTTAGCTAATTTTAAGAACAGAAGTGGATAAAAAATAAATGCATACTCCTCCAATATATATCATATGCTGTTTTCAAAAGGAGCAACATTTTAAAAAGAACAAAAACTGGTGACTGAATGGCTCAAAGAACAAGAGTACTTGTGGCACCTTAGAGACTAACACATTTATTTGAGCATAAGCTTTCATGGGCTAAAACCCACTTCATCGGATGCATGCAGTGGGAAATACAGTAGGAAGACACACACACACACACACACACAACATGAAACAATGGGTGTTACCATACATGCTATAACAAGAGTGATCTGTTAAGGTGAGCTATTACTAGCAGGAGGGGAAGGGGGGAACCTTTTTGTAGTGGTCATCAAAATGGCCCATTTCCAGCAGTTGACAAGAAGATGTGAGGAGCAGTAGGGGGGGAAAATAAACATGGAGAAATAGTGTTACTTTGTGTAATGACCCATCCACTCCCTGTCTTTATTCAAGCCTAATTTAATGGTGTCCAGTTTGCAAATTAATTCCAATTCAGCAGTCTCTCATTAAATGGCTCCTATGAACTATAAATGGCTCAAGGGATTGGATTAAGTTTGGAATGTTTTGCTTCTGGTTCAAATCCAGTCTAGCACGCTTGAAATAAAAAGCTGTCAGCCAAGGTGATTACATGTCCTTCATGAAATGAGTTGGTGGTCTGTACAATTCAGTCAGAAGATTTTCATATCTGTGTTGGCAACCTCAGCAGAAGAATCAAGTTCTAAATAGATCTATAAACTGCTGAACAAATGCATCTTCCATTCTAGGGTTGAACAATGTAGGGAACATGGCTGTTTTCAATTTTTATTTTTTTTAAGTATAAGGAGGGGATTTTAGGGGATTTTCACCCTCACTAAATTAATCAGAAAAAATCCTTTAATGATACTTGAAGCAAAAATAATGTACATGCATTACCTCAGTTAAAGCATAAAGAGTTTTTAGGCAGCTGATTTAAACTGAATTAATAGCTTGTTTACTGTAATCCTATTACCTACAGTCCACAGTTTAAAAAAAAAAAATGATGAGATGAAATACATAGTGAGAGTTTATGGCTAAGACCTGTCAAATAACAGATTTTTCAATTGATTGGAAATTCTGAACCACCAAAATAAATTTTGTTTCAGGTTAAAGCAAAAATAAACATTTTCAAAATGTTCAGTGAATTGAAGCATCAAAAAATCAAATAATGGTTGAATTTTGAACATTTTTAAATATTTTACTTAAAAAAATAGAGAAATTTTTTACATGTAACTTTTTTTTTTTAAATCTTGAAACAAAACTAGTTGGGAGAAATGGTTTAGTTGCTTTTTTTCAAATAGAACAGTTGGGCAAAATGTATACAAATTTGTAAAATGTTTGTGTTGCTGAATATGCATTTTTCATATGCTCTAGTTATGGCCAGAATAATCTGAGTGCTTAGGTCCCTGAGTAGCCCCATTTAGTTAAATGTCTTTAGAAGCAAAACTCCCATCAATCTCCCACCCCCTTACCATAGAAGCATAGGGAAATAAAGCCCCAGTCTTCCAGTGAGCTTAGTGTGGGTAGATCCCTTCATCAGAGCTAATAAGATGGTGCAGGCCCTTGTGGTTGTCATTGCCTTAGTATCAGAGGGGTAGCCGTGTTAGTCTGGATCTGTAAAAGCAGCAAAGAGTCCTGTGGCACCTTATAGACTAAGAGAAGTTTTGGAGCATGAGCTTTCGTGGTGAATACCACTTCATGGATGCAGGTATAGAAATCAGGCAGGTAATATAGCAAGTAAAAACAGCTGGAATAAGAGGTAGTCAATCAGGGAGGATGAGTGCTCTTCTAGCAGTTGAGGTGTGAAAACCAAGGGAGGAGAAACTGGTTTTGTAGTTGGCAAACCATTCACAGTCTTTGTTTAATCCTGAGCTGATGGTGTCAAATTTGCAGATGAACTGAAGCTCAGCAGTTTCTCTTTGAAATCTGGTCCTGAAGTTTTTTTTGCTGCAGGATGGCCACCTGAAGATCTGCTATTGTGTGGCCACGGAGGTTGAAGTGTTCTCCTACAGGTTTTTGTATATTGCCATTCCTAATATCTGATGTGTGTCCATTTCTCCTTTTCCGTAGAGACTGTCCAGTTTGGCCGATGTACATAGCAGAGGGGCATTGCTGGCATACGATGGTGTATATTACATTGGTGGACGTGTAGGTGAATGAACCGGTGATGGTGTGGCAGATCTGGTTAGGTCCTGCGATGGTGTCGCTGGTGTAGATATGTGGGCAGAGTTGGCATCGAGGTTGTTGCATGGATTGGTTCCTGAGTTAGAGTTAGAGTTACTATAGTGCGGTGTGCAGTTACTGGTGAGAATATGCTTCAGGTTGGCAGGTTGTCTGTGGGCGATGACTAGCCTGCCACCCAAGGCCTGTGAAAGTGTGGGATCATTGTCCAGGATGGGTTGTAGATCCCTGATGATGCATTGGAAGGATTTTAGCTGGGGACTGTATGTGATGGCCAGTGGAGTCCTGTTGGTTTCTTGGGTTTGTCTTGCAGTAGGAGGCTTCTGGGTACACTTCTGGCTCTGTTGATCTGTTTCCTTATTTCCTCATGTGGGTATTCATCCACGAAAGCTCATGCTCCAAAATTTCTATTAGTCTATAAGGTGCCACAGGACTCTTTGCTGCTATTGCCTTAGTATTTACTATTGGGCTCAGCAACATTAAAATAATAATAATATTTAAGATTTTAACTTTGGTTAGTTCATATTTTGTCTGTCAGAAAATACTGGTTATCAGACAAATTCAAGTCGTTCAACTCTCTAACAGCTCCAACCCTGCAATCACTTATGTATCTGAGTAACCTTACATTTAGAAGTTGTCCAATGGGACCAATGGTGTAAAATTACGTACGTGCCTGATAGGAGCCAAAGAAATGAAACAAATTGAGGAATAGATGGGAGAGTTTGTTTGTTTTGTTTTTGTTTTTGTTTGGAAGGTTCATAGGAGTCAGAAATAAATCTAAAGCTAGAAAATGATGTAGCCCTAGGAGTTGCTTGTTTCATTTATTGTTTGTGTGACTTTTTTAAAAAGAATGTTTTCAGTACTGTATTGTCAAAGGTTTTGATACCTACAAAACAAACAAAACCTAATATAGACTGTAGCCTGGCAAATAAGGTTTGGTGCAACTGAAATCCTGCTATAGAAGACATTCTCTGAAGTAAACTTTCAACACAATTCTCATGGATTTAGCGACATAATTCCTATTTAATACTAATGGTTGTAGTCACACTAAACATTCCGAAGGATAACACTGAAAATGTACCCCCTTGTGTTCATGATCACTTTTGCCTTCTAAAGTGTGTGCTTTTGATGTTCTTAAAGCTGTCCAAATCTTATTGCATTTCTCAGAAGAAGGTAGAGTCTTGTTACTTGTTAAGAATTATTAGGATTTTTTTTTTAGATTGTTTCCTTATACAGCGCTCAGAGTCCTCCAGTATGAGCATTAAAAATGTTTATTAGTATAATCACTTAAAGGTCACACATTCTCTCTCTCTATCTATCTCTGAATCTGTATTCTAAAGCTAATAAGTTTGTTTGTGTGTTTTTTATACGTATTGAAGGGTGTGCCTATTACTTTGTCCTTTTGTGGACATTTGTCTGGAAGTTGAGAAGCTAAGGGATTGCTACTTTTTATGGTCCACCTCCATTTGCTAAATGTGAAAAATATTGGTGATGTAGGGCCTGATCCTGTACCATTGGAGAGGAAGCAGGGTAAATCCCTTTCCCCCACACAATTTTGTTCCCACAGATATTAATGGCATAAATCCCATTGGCTTCATTTGTACGGAATCTAGCCTTTGGGGTAAATCCAGCATTTCACATGGTTCACTTAAGAAGCTAATATACAACGAATCTATTCTAAATTATTTGAGCTGTTCATGCTTGAAGACAAACAGGAAGACTCTGATCCTGCAAACACTTGTGCTGCATGCATTTATCTTTAATGTAAATTTGCTTTAAATGACTTCAGTGGAATTACTCATAGGAGTAAAGTTAAACACTCGTTACATTTATTTGCAGGATTAAGGCCTAAATCAGGACTCTTGTTGTTCTTCTGTTTCATACTTTAAATGTGAACATAAATAATGACTCACTAGTAAACTGAGAAAATCCAAAATGGAAGATATGCATGGGTTGGCTTACCCTTACCCATTCACATATCTACTGCCTCAATTTTCCCCTTTGTTGGGCTCCTGAATAAATGTATGTAAACTTGTGTGAGTCAGGCAACAACCCCTTGTTTATTAGCAAAACATAAGTTAGTTGGCAACACAAGTACAAACCTTCCAGCCCTCTTTCCCAGATTCTACAGCTCTTTCCCCAAGCTGTCTCTCCCCTAAAGTCTGTCCCAGCTGAGGGTTTTTCTCCTGCTCCCTGCAGGTATCTCCTGCCATACCTTCTGCTTAGGTGGTACAGAAAGCCACTCCCAGCTGTCTAAGAGCTCCTTCCCCAGCCCACGGGTCTCTTCTCTTTGTCTTTGGACAGGCTCCCTCTTCCAGTAAGTGCAACCTCCAGCTGCCATCACTGAACCCTTAGTCACCAGACTCAGCCATAGGCCAGAGCCTTCAGACGGGGCACTGGGATATGTGCATGAGCTGAAGGACTCCCTGCTAGAGGGAGAAAAATATAAAAAAAAACCCCAAAAACTTTGATCCTGCAAAGATATGCTCAACTTTGTGCACATCAGTAATCCCACTGAAGTCATTGTAATGAGTCCCATATGGAAAGTTACTCATGATGAAATCTCTGCAGGATCAAGCACATAGAATATGTCAAAGGAAAATGCTCAAACTGGAAGAAAAACTCATCTGAAAATGCCTTGGGCACCTCTGGAGGGCAGGGGGAGAAAAGCAGAAGGGTGAAGATCACTTTCATTTTGCTTCAATGCAGGATCATGTTACCATTAGAGCAGGTCACATTTTTTTGAATAAAATCTTTTCCCACTGAAAAATGGGATTTTGTTTGGGGTGGGTAGGAAAAGATTAAAAAATATTCAGTATTTAGAAAACTGCAATGTGAAATTTTTGAATTGAATTTTTTTATTCCATCTCACGATTTAGCAATCAAAATATTTTAGAAATTTGTTGCCCTTTTTCCCTCTCTGCTAAACATAATACAATAATTATCTAGTTTAGAGTTATGTGAATAACTGATTTTTTTCCCAGTTCGATGATAGTTCAAAAAAATTGAAAAAAAAAACTTGCTGGTTGAACCAAAACTGAATTTTTAGTGAATCAAAAAAGTTGGAAAAACTCTTTTTCAGGTCACACAAACATTTTGGATATTTATTTAAAAAGTAAAAAATGTACTGGATTCATGGAAACAGAGGAGATGGTGCTTTCCCTTCTTATACTATTTAGCCCGGTACTTATGGCACCCATCCACGTTGTGAGAGACCCAGGTTTGAATCTTTGTTTGGGAGCAAGGACTCAAACCTCAAACTTATCCTTCTCAGGTAAGGTAAGGTAACCTTGCTGTTTTTTGTTTTGAGGATTTTTACAGGAGGATAGTGAAGTATCCCAATCATTCCTGTTGAAGCTGTTTCACTTTGTATAAATAAATATTCACTGGTGCAGGGGCTGGAACCCCAGCTTTTCCCATCTCCTAGGTGAGGGTCCTATCTACTTGGCAATATAGGGTATTTTGGACTGGATCTCTCTCAATCTCTCCATTGAAGCTGTTTTTAAATACTTTAATATTCATTGGGTTAGAGAGAACAAGTGATAATGATTTTGTGGTTAGGACACTTGAGTGGGATGTGGTGCACCTGGATTCCAGTTGCTGCTTCATATTGGGGACCCTCATACTAGTGAGGGCCGTATTCACTGGGCTATTAAAAGTCTAGTTTTAGCCCCATCTCATGTGAGTTGAAAAAAGATGTTGTGGTCAGGGTTCAGCAATCTCATTATAATGTTGCCTTTTTTCTCTTATCACCCCCTATAGTTCCTGTGACTATTGCCAACTGATTGTGGCACAATTCTGTGTGTGGAGCAGTGGTTTTACAACATAAGAATGGTGAGACCAAAGGTCCATCCAGCCCATATCCTGTCTGCCGACCAGTGGCCAATGTCAGGTGCTCCACAGGGAGTGAACCTAACTGGTAATGATCAAGTGTTCTCTCTCCTGCCATCCAGCTCCACCCTCTGACAAACAGAGGCTAGGGACACCATTCCTTACCCATCCTGGCTAACAGCCATTAATGGATTTAATCTCCATGAATGTATCTAGTTTTCTTTTAAACCCTGTTATAGTCCTAGCCTTCACAACCTCCTCAAGCAAGGAGTTCCACAGGTTGACTGTGTGCTGTGAAGAAGAACTCCTTTTTGTTTAAACTGTCGCCATAACTTTATATTAGGTGCCCCAATTCTATATGGGAACAATAAATAATTCTTATATCACTTTCGCACACCACCAGATGTAATACAATCTAGCAATCCCCCCTTAGTCTCCCTTTCCAAGCGAAAAGTTCTAGCCTAACTCCCATTCAAACCCTAATCATTTATTCCCCTCTCTGAACCTTTTCTAGTGCAGTTATATTTTTGAGACGAGGAGACGCATGTTAGCAATATTCAGAGTGGCTACATGATTATATAACAGCAATAAGAAGTCTCCATCTATACTCTAACCTTTTAATGATTCTAACATCCGTACTTGATGCCATGCACGCTGTGTGGATGTCTTCAGAGAACTATCCGATGACCTTAAGATGTGTTCGACTAGCTGTAGCTAAATTGCCCATCATGTTGTTGTATGTTGGTATTTTCCAATGTGCATTACTACATTTATCCAATTAAATTTCATTTGCATGTTGCCCAGTCCTTAGTGTAAGATCTTTTGAAGTTATTCACAGTCTGCTTGGTCTAACTATCTTGAGCAGTTTAGTATGTCTGCAAACTTGCCACTCACGTTGTGTACCCTTTCTCCAGATCATTATGAATAGTTGAATAGGACTGTCCTAGGACTGCCCTTGGGAACACCAACTGGTTATCCCTCCATTCTGAACATTTACGATAATTACCCTTTGTTCGTATTAACAGTTTCAATCCAGGAAAGGACTTCCCCTTATCCAGACAACTTAATTTACGTAAGAGCTTGGGTGGTGACCTTGTCAAAGCTCGGAAATCTAAGCACTATGTCCAGGATCCTCTTGTCCACATGTTTGTTGATCTTCAAAGAATCAAAGATAGTAAGACATGTTGACTTTGCCTTTGCGCACAAGTTATGTTTCAGGTTGACAATTTTTTTTACTATGTTTCAACTAATTGCCCAGTACTGACATTAGACTTACCAGTCTGTAAACTGCTGGATCACCTTAGAGTCTTTTTAAATATTGGCGTTACGTTGTGCTCTTCCACGTCATTGGGTCAAGAAGCAGTTTAAAGATAGATTACAATAGTGAGTTAATAGTTCTGCAATTCACATTGATTCTTCAGAATTTCTGGGTAAATGCAATCGGTTCCCATTCGTTAATGTAAGTTCAATATAAATTCCAAAACCTCCGACAGTTTCAATCGTGACAATTCTAGATTGTAGCACAAGGTACGCTCAGGTGGAGCTGCCCTAGAATCCTCATCGCGTGTAAGACTGAAGCAAAGAATCGTAGCTTTCTGCCCCAAGACTTACGTCCTTAATGCCCTTTTGTATCTCGATCATCCAAGGGCTACTGTTTTACAGCTTTCTCTCTGAGTCACGAAAAAATTTTGTTTATCCTTGGATTTTTTGGCTAGCCGTTCTTCAAACTCTTTTTTGGCTTTTCTTAATACATTTTTACACTTAATTTGGCAGTGTTTATGCTCCTCGTATTTACCTCACAGGATTTTCACTTCCACTTTTTAAAAGATGCCTTTTTATCTCACTGCTTTTTGTACATGATTGTTAAGCCATGGTGGCTGTTTTTTCAGTTTTTACTGTGTTTTGTAATTTGGAGTATACATTTAAGTTTAGCCTCTATTATGGTGTCTTTGAAAAGAGCCCATGCAGCGTGCGGGGATTTCACTCTAGTCACTGTATCTTTTAATTTCTCTTTAACTAATCTCATTTTTGCATAATTCCCCTTTCTGAAATTAAATGCCACAGTGTTGGGCTGCTGAGGTGTTCTTACCACCACAGGAATGTTAAATGTTATTATATTATGGTCAGTATTTCCATGCGGTCATCTTTTTCTTTTTATAGTGAGGGCCAGTTCTCAGCTGTGGTAGATTGGCATAACTCTATTAAATTATCTCTAAAAGATTTGCTTTAGCTGCACTAGAAGTTACAGGCTTGATGCAGGAATTACTGGTTGAAATGTTATAGCCTATGTTGGGTAGGAAGTCAGACTAGATAATAATATAGTTCTTCTGGCTTTGAAATTTGTTAATAAATTTAGGTTTCTGTTAAACAACATAACATGGGTGGGATCAATGCAGACTTCCAACACTGCCTAACCAGTGCCCATACACACACATTGCACTGGTTTAACTACATTGATGCAACTTCGTTATGCGAACACTCTTTACTCAGTTTAGCAGTGCATTATATCAAAACTAGCTTAACTGATATTAGCCTGACTAAAACAAGACCGAAGGGGTTTGAACCAATTTTGCTAAATAGATTTAGAATCTGATCTAGTTAAGTCAGGGCAATTTTGGGGTGTTGAAAAGCCCTTTGTGAGAACTGCCTCTACAAGTGAGAGGATAAATAAGCTTCCATGCCAGCTGAATCCTTCGCTTCTCTGAGACTGCCAATTACTGCCAAATGGTGTGTTCTGTGATGTGAACACCTGTCTGCTAGGAACTGGAGTTGAGACCATGAATTTATTTTGCATATACCAACAAAAAGCTATCAGATATTTACAGCTCTAGGTGACTATTAGCCTGGATTGGATTTGAACTGATAGCCCAGAGGTGAAACACTCCATCTCTCTTTGCCATACCAATCCTAAAACCTTTAGGAATCCCTTAAGGCTTGCTCTTTAATGTGACAACCTTAATGGATGAATGGCAGTAACTTCACAAACTCTGAAAGCCTTGTTTGCCACCAGGCAATACAATAGCAGTAGTTCAATAGAGCCATAAAAATGAACTATTTTGGTGACTTGCTTTTGACTAGGTTTTCTACAGTAAAAGCTCATACAATGAATGCTAAACAAAATAATAGTTCTATTTAAGAAAAAATAGTGTATTGGCAATGTATTTGTAATTCTGATTTTCATTTTATATTTTACAGAGGGCCTAATAGAAAGTCCAGTGAAGTCAATGGAAAGACTCTCACTGACTTCAATTAGTCTTCGATTAAAACTTAAGTGTATTGGGCAAATGCTAATGCTATTAAAACACAACCCCTCCCAAATCGAAAAAAAATCTGACAGGTTTGAAAGTGTAATCACCCACATTTCCTTGTATTTATGACAATAAAATCTATCATTCCCACCCACCTATTATTACACCTGCCAGTTGCCAGTAAAAAATCTTTGAGTACTAGCCAGTCAAAAAGTAACAACATAGAAATAAGCTAAAATATCCATGGAATTAATGGAGTTGGTTTAATTTGTTTTCTTAACCTGTATAAAAATTGAAAACTAGATATTTAATAAGTTTGAGTACATATAGTCTCCAAACTAGTCTGTGAGAATTTAAAAAGTATGTGCCTATATATTTCATTTACCATCAGTGCTTGCCCCTAAGTTGGAACTTGCAGTCCTTCAAAAACCTTATTATTTTACTATTTAATGAATACTAATGATTTATGTTATAGGACCTCAGAGTAAGTCCTGGTCCAGGACCCCATTGTGCTTGGTTTTGTACCAATACAGAACAAAGAGACAGTCCTTGCCCCTAAGAGTTTACAATGCATTGTGATCATGAATGGTCATTAGGCCAGAAAAAGTGTGAGAATGATTCTACAGCTGGGTAGTTAGGGTGGGAGAATCAAATTCAAAACCCTGCTCCAATGACTAGATAATTATTTATACAAAGTGGAAGAGCTTCAAAAGAGAGCTTGAGAAATGCCTGTAACCCAGTGGCTAGGGTCTCTCACCTGCAATGAGGGAGACCCAACTTCAAATTCCTTCCTATCTGACAGAGGGGGAAATTGAACCTGGATCTTCCAGGTAAGTGTTCTAAAGACCAGTACATCTGTTATATGACTCCTACTTGAAAAATCACAAAATGTTTGGTTAATTATTTGGTTAATTCCACAATAATTTTACAAATCATGTATGCTTGATCAAAATTATATTTTTTGGTGAATAAACTAAACTACATTTAAAAAAAAATGCATTTTGCTCCAGTTGAAAGTGGCAGAAATGGGAGAGAGAAGCCCAACACTCCTGCCACTTTCTGATCCATAATGAGGAGTATGTAAAAGGAGAGGCCTCCAAAAGAGATGGATGCTGCAGAGGATATGTCAAACTAAGGGATCCAGGTCTCTCTGAGAGCCAGCAGCAGATAGAAGTAAGAGAAGAAGAGATTCTGGATGACTGAATTTTTTTTTTTTTTTTGGTAGAGATGGAATGGGTGTTCCGAAGACCCCAAGAGAATGGGAGAAGAGAGGGCAAAAGGAAGGGGATGGACATGAAGTTAGGAATCGTGGCACAAGAAGGGCAGAGTTAGGGTGGAGAGGGGAAGGATGAGGTTGCTAGGGTAGCATTTGAGTAAATATCACCAGAAATGAGGAGGAGGATGTGGATGTGGAATTTGGATTGTGTGGTGGGGAGGAGGAGGAGGCAGTTTGGTATGGAGAAGGGAAGAGGAGCAGATATAGCTTGTAGGAACTGTAGATATATGAGCATCCTGAGAATGGGGAAAAAATGAAGCCAGTGGTGGAGAAGGTGAGGATGAGAAGGAAGAGGACAGATGCTGTGATGCAGAAGAGGGGTATGGCGAGAGCCATGGGTGAGTGGCAGATGGACAAGGGTCCATATGCACTTTGAATGTTAAGTCTAGAAGCTCGTCTCAGGCAGCTGTAGAATATTGTTTCACTGTGCTTGGGAGCATTGTCTCAGGTCTGATACTGGAAGGATCTGGGTTAGAGGTATCCCTGGAATGCAAGCAGGTGCTTTGTCCGATGCTTGCTGAAGTTTCCCTTCAGGTAGCTGGAATTGAATAGCAAACATCAGATTTAAATATGATAATCATTAGGGTGGAATGGCTGGGGAGGTTATTATTTCATCTAGTCTCGTTAAGATGCAGGTCATTTTTATTATCTATAATAGTTTGGTTCCCTGAATGCATTGCTAATCCTGATATAATTCAAAATGCTGAAATATCCAACATTTCTATTACTACTACTAAATGGAAAATAAACAATTCTCTCAACCTTTTTAATGTTGGGTCCTTGAGTGGTTTACATCAAGCAGTCATAGGACCTCTTTCTAGCTCCCTTGTATCATTATTTTGAGCTTAATTTGCTCTGTCTGAAAGCTGCCCTGACAAAATCACAAGCCTTGTAATGGTATTAGGGAAACAAATTACTCTGGAAGGCCAATTAAAGATCATGCAGATTTTCAGTGGGGATGTCAAAGGTTTCTTCCCCACTTTGAACTTTAGGGTTCAAGAAGTGGGGACCTGCATGATCACTTTTAAGCTTAATTACTAGCTTAAATTTGGTACGCTGCCACCAGTCAGAAGTCTGTGTCTGGCACACTTCTGTTCCCCCAAAACCTTCCCTGGGGAACCCAAGACCCAAACCCCTTGAGTCTTAAAACAAGGAGAATTTAACCATCTCCCTCCTTTCCCCACCAATCCCTGGTGAGTGTTAGACTCAATCCTTGGATTCTAAAACAAGGAAAATCAATCAGCCGTGTCTTAAAAAGAAAGTTTTAATTAAAGAAAGACAAGAGGTAAAAATTGATCTCTTTGTAAAAATTTCAGGATGGAAAATGCTTTACGAGGGTACTCAGACTTCATTAGACTAGAGGGAACTCCCCCGTCCCCCAGCCTGAGATTTAAGTTACAGCAAACAGAAGTAAAAATCCTTCCAGCAAAAAGACACATTTACAAGTTGAGGTAGAACAAACATAAGACTAATCCTGGCCTGCCTAGTACTTACTATTTGGAAACATTGAAAGACTGATTCAGAAAGATTGGAGAATCTCGGAATGATGCCCGTTCCTCTCAGTCACACCGAGAGAGCGAACGAACCAAAAAAGAGCACAAACAAGCGACTTCCCTCCACCAAGATTTGGAAAGTATCTTGTCCCCCTATTCGGTCCTTCGTCAGTGTCAGCCAGGTTCACTGAGCTTCTTAACCCTTTTACAGGTAAAAGAGACATTAACCCCTAACCATCTGTTATGACAAGGGGCGGGAAAAACCCAGCCATTTAAAAAGTATTGGAAACTAGCTTTTAATGCCTCCAAAATCTTGTAATAGCTCTCCTATAAGAAACCAACCAATGTATTTGGTTTGTACACATTGGACACGAAAGCTGACTTTTAAAGCTGCATTTGGAAAAGAATATGCATAAAGGAAACTAATATGAACATGGCCTTCAAAGGTGATCTAGCGTTGTATAATACAACTGCTCAATACATGAAACCCAACTGAGCAGGCATCCTGCATACTAAATCTTGAGGTGTGCAGTTTTAATGCCACAATGAGAATCATTAACTGGAACCATTACAATCACACTCAGTCGGTGGTGGCCCACTTCTAACTCTAACGTAAACCTCCCCCTCAAATCCAGCAGGCCACACAAGCTCATTAGTAACAATTGAGCCATTGCCCAATTACTCTCGAATTTCAAAATTTTTCTGAGCATCAGACGTGTAAAGCTCTTAGGTCCTCATTCAATCCTTATGCACACCGGAAAAGCATTCTATCTGCAGTTACATTATCCAGAGTGCTGAAACTGGCCTTCCTTCTGGCAGGGATGGCCTCAAAATAGGGTGAGAATAGCCAGTAAGACCCTACATTAACTTTGAATGTGAGCGGCCAAGTGATATTAGATGAATAACTGGCAACATTCATTTAGTTCATCGTCCATACTTGAGGAGGCCATAACTATCATCTCAGAGCCATTTTGGGGATCTTCCCTGTAAAATATACAGCCAGTGAATAGGTTCTGACAACTGCTTGTCCCTTTCGGCTGCAAATTCGAAGAATTCAGGATAAATGCCGTACCAGCAGATTTTCCATTTCTTCTACAGTATTGAGGGATGATAGTGGTGAAATAATAAGATCTTTGTGACATTTAGAAGAGCTCTTTCTAGCCTTTCTGACTAGTCATCTCATCAGTGGGTTTGATCTTTGGAATTACAGAGACCGTCTTGAGGTGGTTCTATCATTTTAGCTTGATGATTCTTACTGGCGTCAATGACTCCAAGCCTACAGTAGATGCTAGGTTATATGAGTGGAATAAGTCAAGACCCTCCACTGCTTATTCGTCTCTTACAGCAGGCAGATTTAAGATTACTTCTTGGTCTTGCTCTGTCTGGATCACCAGTCTTTCATGTTCTTTGAAGAATGAAGATTTACTCCATGGGTTTGATTCTTCATTGAAAATCTCTCTCTTGTGGTTTAGATATGAAGACCTGCATGTGAACCCCTGAACTGAATTACCAGCTTAGATCTGGTTTTGCTGCCACCACTCCCAAGTACTAACTCCCTTCCCTGGATAGTCTTGAGAGACTTCTTCACCAAGTTCCTGGTGAACACCGATCCAACCCCTGGGATCTTAACACAAGGAGAATTTAACCATCTCCCTCCTTTTCCCCCCACCAATCCCTGGTGAGTTTAGACTCAATCCCTTGGATTCTAAAACAAGGAAAAATCAATCAGGTTCTTAAAAAGAAAGCTTTTAATTAAAGAAAGACAAGGTAAAAATTATCTCTGTAAAATCAGGATGGAAAATGCTTTACAGGGTACTCAGATTCATATAGACTAGAGGGACTCCCCCCTCCCCCAGCCTGAGATTCTAAGTTACAGCAAACAGAAGTAAAAATCCTTCCAGCAAAAAGACACATTTACAAGTTGAGGAGAACAAACATAAGACTAATCCTGCCTGCTATTACTTACTATTTGGAAACATGAAAGACTGATTCAGAAAGATTGGAGAATCTGGAATGATGTCCCGTTCCTCTCAGTCCCGAGAGCGAACGAACCAAAAAAAGAGCACAAACAAAGACTTCCCTCCACCAAGATTTGAAAGTATCTTGTCCCCCTATTGGTCCTCTCGTCAGGTGTCAGCCAGGTTCACTGAGCTTCTTAACCCTTTACAGGTAAAAGAGACATTAACCCTTAACCATCTGTTTATGACAAGGGGGGGAAAAAACCCAGCCATTTAAAAAGTATTGGAAACTTATCTTTAATGCCTCCAAAATCTTGGTAATAGCTCTCCTATAAAGAACCAACCAGATGTATTTTGGTGTAACATTGGACAGAAGCTTGACTTTTAAAGCTCATTTGGAAAAGAATATGCATAAAGGAACTAATATGAACATGCTTCAAAGACTGACTCTAGCGTTGTTATACTCAACTGCTCAATATCATGAACCCAACTGAGCAGGCATCCTGCATACTAAATCTTGGGATGTGCAGTTTAATGCCACAATGAGAATCATAACTGGAACATTACAATCAACACTCATTCGGTGGTTGCCCATTCTAACTCTAACGTATACCCTCCCCCTCAAAATCCAGAGGCACACAAAGCTCATTAGTACAATTGAGCCATGCCCAATTTACCTCTAGAATTTCAAAGATTTTTCTGAGATCAGGTTAAAGCTCTTAGTGTCCTCATTCAATCCTTATGCACACCGGAAAGATTTCTAGTTGCAGTTACTTCATCCAAGTGTGAAACTGGCCTGTTCCTTCTGGCAGGATGGCCTCAAAGATAGGGGTGAGATGAGCCAGTAAGACCCTCTACATTAACTTTGAAGTTGTGAAGCGGAGTGATATTAGATGATAACTGGCAACATCATTTAGTCATCGTCCATACTTGAGGAGGGCCATAACTATCATCTCAGACCAACTTTTGGGGATCTTCCCTGTAAAATATACAGCAGTGAATAGGTCTGACAAACATGCTTGTCCCTTTGGCTGCAAATTCTGAAGGAATTCAGGATAAATGCCATTTTACCAGCAGATTTTCCATTTCTTCTACAGTATGTGAGGGATGATAGTGGTGAAATAATAAGTCTTTGTTGGACATTTTAGAAGGAGCTCTTTCTGAGCCTTCTGACTAGTCATCTCATCAGTTTTGATCTTTGAATTACAGAGACCGTCTGAGGTGGTTTATCATTTTAGCTGATGATTCTTACTGGGTCAATGACTCCAAGCCTACAGTAGAGTGCTCAGGTTATATGAGTGGAATAAGTCAAGACCCTCCACTGTCTTATTCCGTCTCTTTAAGCAGGCAGATTTAAATTACTCTCTTGGTGCTTTTGCTCTGTCTGGATCACCAGTCTTCTCATGTTCTTTGAAGAATGCAAGATTATACTCCATGGGTTTGATTCTTCCATTGAAACTGGAGAGGTTTAGAGCACAATGTGCATAGAATGAGGGAGAGGAGAAGCACATTTTATGTTCTTTTCAGCAGTAGTCAGGCTGTGATTTGACAGCGTTTTATTGTATGATTCTGTACCTGACCTACCTACTCACTGTAAATGATAATTTTCAAAATCAAACTCCACTCTATATGTCACTTGTGTAAAACACAGCTTCCCGTGTCCTGCTCAGTTTGTTTGCACTTATGGCCACTTGTTGCCACTATCTTGCAAGGTGGCTGACAGCTAAAACTCTTGCCTCTGTAATGTGTTGCTACTGGCAGCTCCAGTAGTTTCTTTGTAGAATCAGGTTTATTCTCATTTACTAGTGTGACTATGCCACCCATGCAAATTTGAGGGATATGTAATATATTTCTGCAAGAGATGTCAGATTATTGATCGACACATTTTTCTCACACCCATTTCCTCACAGGCAACATTAAGTCTGGTGACCACATGAAGATGTTCTTCTCTTGCACATAAAATATACATGTAGTAAAGATGACTGAGCCATTTGGCATGTCTGCATTGTGCTTTCTTTCTGACATGAGACATAACTAGGGGCAGATGGAAGAAAATGTCCCTGCCACTTCCTTCCAGATATATAGTAAGGTTATTGTGGGCTGTGAAGATGAAAGGCGTAATGTTTGACTTTGTTATTTAGGTCTAAATGTGACTAGAGGGCATAGAGCTGAAAATGCCAGCCGTGTTGGTATCGGAAAGATAAGCACGTCATGCTGACATCACAAAATCCCTATGGAATTTTCTTTAAGTGGGGAGAAATTTGTAGGCCCACACTGCTATAAAACACTGTTTCTTTTTGTTTATCCACAGGCCTAGTCCATTTGGAAAGATTTAATTCCAGGAGGAAAGCCCTGCAGGGCCCCCTTGCAGTAGCTTGATCTGCAAAACTCCCACTGTTTCAAAATGAGTTTAATTCCTCCTGCTACCTTTTTTCACTCAATGATCACAATCCATTTTATTACTGGTAAAATTCCAGTGTAAAGCATGCCAGTGTGGCTGTTTTTCAGCACAGTTGCCTTCTGAGAGAAAGAAGGGATTTCAGAAGGAGGGGGAGGGATGAGAAAACAGTCCAGATGCAATTATGAGTGACCTTGCAATGCTGAACTGGCATACTCTGCAGAGTCAATAGCCAGGCAAGTTTCTGTGGCAGATCCAATAAAGGGAAAGAGAGTTAGTATGCGGTGGGGGTGAAGGAGGAAGGCAGGTAGATTAAAACAAACTGGTGGCACTACTACCACTACTGTGTCAATGCTCTCACACAAGTTTTGAAGCAGAAATTTGATTCACATAAATGACAGCTGTTGCTGCTTTAGCCAATTAAGGGACAAAATGTAGTAATTTTGTGCTCTGTCTGGTATAAAACCAGGTACTTGAGCACAAGGCAGCTAGTCAAAAATAATCAGAAGCTAACATCCTGGGGAATCAGGAATTTGCTTTTTTTTAATAACATGGTATTGTTAATAAACAAAAGGTCTGTCTCTTGGAGGGGAAAACTATTCTAAGTATTCAACCTGATAAAAGGGATCTTCAAAAGCAGTTTCTTGCTTCAAATCAGTGCCATGCTTCATCAGGAAAAATGGATAAAATATAGAACAGAGCATCACTTTTTCAATAAAGATAAAGTGCTCATGGATCATGTTTAATGCAAATTCTGTATCTCAGTACACAAGATGCTTAATCAGATCATAACAAGTTCACTTGCAAAATCCACAACAGTTTCTGATCCAGCAGATGCAGCTTTTTCTCTCTGGTAACAAAAGTCAATGAATCTTATTGTTTTGCTGGACCTCTTCCAAGAGGTAAAAGGAACTGAGAATCTAATACCCTCTACCCTCCTCTGTTGTGTCCCTGATTACTGTTAGCTCCTTAAATCAAGAGACTGATATCCAATAGCTAGGTACATCCTGTAAGATTTATTGATCATGTCTGCACTGTAGGAGTATTCACACTACACTCACTAAAATCCCTAATTCACTCCCAGTATGAACTGGGCTTAGTGGAAAACCTGATCTGGATTCTCTGAGGGCTTGTATCTTCTTTGGTTATTACAAGTTACTGAACAGGAACCTAAGGGAGTGTGGTGGAGGGTGGGTGGGGTGAACTGAGGATATTTAAATCAGAAGATTACCCTCTGCTCTGAAGTACATCATCAAACTTGATTTGCAGGAAACTTCCACACTAGAACTTCAGCTGTCAGTCTCTCCAGTTCAACCCACTGAGCATTGTAAAAAAAGATCGCCTGTGCCAAATCAGACCAAAAGTCCATCTAGTCAGTATTCTGTCTCTGACACTGGCAAGTACCAGAAGCTTCTGGGAAAAGTGCAAAAATGCCAAAATAGCCAAATATGCAATAATATTTGCAGAGGGGAAATTTCTTTCTAACCCCAGACAATTAATGGTTGGCTTGTGCCATGGAACTTGAGGACTTAGACATCCTTTAAAAATGTTTTATCCCATGTACCTATGGATGTTCTTATTCTTCATATAAATGTCTAATTTTTTTTGAATCCTGCTGAGCTCCTGGCCTTGTCTTTGAAAGGGTTGCTTTGATGTGACTAAAAGCAGAATTTGACCCTTAATGATCTAGGAATATCTCCACAAAACCATACTGAGAGTCATGCTGTCCTGTACTAATGCATCGCAATCATAAAGAGATGGGGACAAGGATTTGTAACCAGTGAGCCATCCAAACAGGCGATAAAGAAAGACAGGAGCAAAGGAGCCACGAAATGGAATGCAAAATCTGTTATATTGTTCTACCACCAGATGGCGCTGTGTGTAACAATACCTTATTTAAGCTAACCTCTGCCATATCTGGCAGAACATTAAAGGATCTTATCCTGAACACATCTGGTGTATATCTCTCTGAGAAGGAAGCTCTATCGCCAGCCCATATCTGGTACAGAAGCCTCATCTGCTAGTAACAGCCCTGCAGCCTATCATTACAATAGTATGTGTGACATGATGTCAAAAGTAAACTACTGCCAGATCAGAACAGAAACAAAAAAAAAAAAGTTTTTATAGAGTGAGGGTTTTATAGAGTATAGAGAAACAAAAAAGGTTGCAGGCTCTCATCAACATGCCACTCTTTAATGACCCCAAAGAATGTCAGCTTTTGTGACAAACCTTCACAATGGACAGACAGGAAGCAGTATTTTTGCAAAATTTCAGATTGCTACAAAACTCCATAAGAAAACTGAAGATTAGAACAGCCATACTGAGTCAGACCGGTGGTTTATCTAGCCCAGTATCCTGTTTTCCAACAGTGGCCTATACCAGGTGATTCAGAAAAAATTAAAAGGACAGATAATCAATCAAGTGATCCATCCTTTGTCATCCACTCCCATCTTCTTGTAGTCAGAGGCTAGGGACATCAAGAGCAGGGAGTTGCATCCCTGACCATCTTGGCTATCCTCCATGACCCATCTAATTTTTTTTAACCCTGTTATACTTTCCCCCTTCACAACATACCCCGGCAATGAGTTCCACAGGTTGACTGTGTGTTGTGTGAAGTACTTCCCTTTGTTTGCTCTTAAACCTGCTGCCTATTAATTTACTGTGGTATGTGAAGGAAAAAAAATAACACTTCCCTATTCACTTTCTCACCCCATTCATGATTTTAATGACCCATATCATAGTCTCCTTAGTTGCCTCTTTTCCAAGCTGAAAAGTCCAGTCTTTTTAATTTCTCCTCATATGGAAGCTGTTCCACACCTGTAATCATTTTTGTTGTCCTTCTCTGTACCTTTTCTAATTCTAATATATATTTTTAAGATGGGATGACCAGAACCACATGCAGTATTCAATGTGTGGGCGTATCAGGAATTTACATAGTGTCATTCTGATATTTTCTGTCTTACTGTCTGTTCCTTTATTAAGGTTCCTAACACTGTTAGCCTTTTTGACTGCTGCTGCATGTTGAACAGATGTTTTCAGAGAACTATCCACAATGACTCCAAGATTTCTTTCTTGAGTGGTAACAGCTCATGGGTAACAGCCCATCATTTTGTATGTGGAGTTGGGTTATGTTTTCCAGTGTGCATTACTTCATTTATCAACAGTGAATTTCATCTGCCATTTTGTTGCCCAGTCATCCAGTAGTAGACCCAATAGACAGGTATCTGCTTTAATGTATGCTCTGGGGAAGCAGAAGAGCATATCTTTCAATCCTTTGACTTTCTACTGAAGACAGTAGCAAAGATGACTATGACAGTGTCGGGATATGTTTGCATACTATATACCTAAGAGAAATATGGTTTATGAAAGATCATGTTTTCACCAGAATCATAGAATATTAGGGTTGGAAGAGACCTCAGGAAGTCATCTAGTACAATCCCCTGCTCAAAGCAGGGCCAACACCAACAAAATCATCCTAGCCAGGGACTTATCAAGCTGGGCCTTAAAAACCTCTAAGGATGGAGATTCCACCACTTCCCTAGGTAACCATTCCAGTGCTTCACCACCCTCCTAATATCCAACCTAGACCTCCCCCACTGCAACTTGAGACCAATTGCTCCTTGTTCTGTCATCTGCCACCATGGAGAACAGCCAAGCTCCATTCTCTTTGGGAACCTTAGGTAGTTGAAGTGCTATAATCCCCCGTCCTCTTCTCTTCTGCAGACTAAACAAGCCCAGTTCCCTCAGCCTCTCCTCATAAGTCATGTGCCCCAGCGCCCTGATCTTTCCATTGCCTCTCCGCTGGACTCTTTCAATTTGTCACCTCCTTTCTGTAGTGGGGGCCAAAACTGGATGTAGTATCTCAGCTGTGGCCTCACACGTGCCGATCTGTTCAATCTCCTAGCAATGCTCCCTACTAATGCAGCCAATATGCCGTTAGCCTTCTTGGCAAAGGGTATCTGCTGACTCATATCCAGCATCCTCATCCACTGTAATCCCCAGGTCCTTTTCTAAAGAACTGCTGCTTAGCCAGTCAGTCCCCAGCCAGTAGTGGGGCATGGCAATCTTTCGTCCCAACTGCAGAACTCTGCACTTGTCCTTGTTGAACCTGATCAGATTTCTTTTGGCCAATCCTCCATTTGTCTAGGTCACTCTGGACCTATCCCTACCTTCCAGTATATACCTCCCCCAGATTAGTGTCATCTGCAAACTTGCTGAGGTGCAATCATCCAATCCACATCATTATAAAAGATGTTGAAAACGGGCCCCAGGACTGACCTCTGGAGTAGCCGCTTGATATGGCTGCGAACTAGACATCGAGTCATTCATTCTACCTCAAGCCTGACAATCTAGCTAGCTTTCTATCCACCTGTATAGTCCATTCATCCAATCCATACTTTTTAACTTGCTGGCAAGAAACAGTGGGAGACGTATGAAGCTTTGCTAAAGTCAAGATATATCACATCCATGCTTTCCCCATATCTAACAGAGCCAGTTGTCTCATCATAGAAGGCAATCAGTTGTCAGAGAATCAGGGATAGGGGAAAATGTTGAATCTTTCATTGGCTGAAGACTGATTACACTGCTCTACAACTAAAATGCTTCTGAATAAATGTAGTCAAACTTCAGTAATTCTGGGTCACTGAGAACAAAATGATGCTTAAATTGTTGATTGGCTCTAGTCAGCTGTTGGGCTCCAGACTACAGCAGTGGAATCTCCTGGCAGGTATGTTAGGGTTTCCATGTTCCATGACCGTCAAAAGGATCTTGTCCATTCTTCTTCATGGAAGGTGATCTTGTAGCCTGCAACCACATCCATGGTGTGATGTGATGGCACCTCAACATCGTTCACGATCCAGATGAGTAGGCACTGTTCACTGATTCATCGAGATGATCTTAAAGCTGTTTTGCTGCATAATGGCAATGTTTTGCCATCAGTTCCAGTTGGTCATGCAGTCCATATGAAGGAACCTATGACAACATGAACAACTTTGAGGTGCATAAACTAGACCAGCATCAGTGACAGCTTGTGGCGATTGAAGGTTGTTGCGCTCTTGCTTGGTCTGCAGACTGGATACCAAAGTAGTGCTGTTTTCTCTGTGAATGGGATAGTCGTGCAAGAGATTCCCCTACATCAAGAAAGATTGGCCACTCCGACAAACATTGGAGCCTGGGAGGAAAAGTGTTCAGCTCCACACATGTTGAATCAAGGAAGATTTGTTACCACCCTTACACATCAAGCTGGGTCTGATGAGAACTTTGTCAAGCCATGACAAAACACAGCGCTTTCAAGTACCTCATGGAAAGTTTCCAAGGTAAGTGAAGCTAAGATAAAGAAGGTGTCTTTGTTGGTCCTCAATTCATGAACTTCTTCGAGATGATGCATTTGACCATGCACTGCGTGGCAGGAAAAGACGGCATGGAAAGCTTCCAGTTAGTGGCATGAATTTTTCTCGGAACAACAAGGCAGACAACTACAGGTTTGTTGGTGGAAAACCTCTCAAGGCATACAAAAGCCTGGTTGCAAGATGTCCCTAAAGATCACATTTTTTGGCACTCTCATCTAGATTTTTTTCACCAAACTGCAGAGCAGTGAGCGACCGAGCACGGCGAGCGATTTCACCAGGACATTGCAACAATGGAGAAACGCTATCAGGGAATGGAGCCATCAATGCTTGCAGACTATTGCTGGACAGTGAAAGAGATGCTCCATTTAATGAATAAGAGACAAGCAAGAAGCGCGAGTAGAACTGAATAGGACTAACATATGTACATAATAGTTTTTTTGCCTTTGTTTATAATAATTTAATTATATAACCCTTTGCTGATTTTAAAGTGTTACATAAACAGGACAGTGAAATATTATCATGTAAAGCACCATAAACACATGAAAGACCTATGGTTAACAATTTATGATTAAAACTCTACTATCTACACAATATACATAGACATAAAATGTAAAAACTTAAATATCTTAGAAACAGTAGCCAATCAGTTGTTTTAATTGTCATATTTGAATTCAGCACATCAAAAAACATAATAAATACCACATTTTATCTCTGAAGCAGACAACTTCTCAAAAATTGTAGACCAGTGTTGTTGTTGTTGTTTTATTATTATTATTTTGGAACTGCTAAGCATGAAAATATTTGGAGACAGGCTGGTTGTTGGGTTATGAGATTAAAAATCTTTCACAGCAGCTACAATTAAAAACAGAGTTAACCCTATTCAAATAGCTATTCAACAAAGCTATTCAAATAGCAAATCTGTCTTGAGCTGGTAAAATAGGAAAACAAAGAGCAACTTGTCAAATTTTAAAAAAGAGAAACTAACTTAGAAACTGTTAACAGATGCAGTATGAGTGCTGGAAATCATTTCCATAAGACAATGAAACAAGAAGGGAGAACGCCCAGGTTAGAGGGACAAATTCCAGGAAAACATCAAGGCTTTACAGCTTAAATGCATAAGACATTTAAAAATTCATAGCTCACCAGTCAAAGTCTTGCCAGTCTCAAGATGTAACAAGCGCACAAAATATGGACATTTTTGCAACTGTTTGTCTCAGTGTTATTGAGAAACTGAGGTGCACTTTTGCTCACTTTGGTATTCCAGAACAACTGATGATGGACAGTGGACCATAATTCACTGGAGTGGAATTAAAGTTATTACAAATGAAATATGATTTAGATCATATTACTAGCAGCCCACAGTACCCACAAGCAAATGGAGAGGCTGAGGCAACTGTGCGGACATCCAAAAAAATTCTATAGCGAGCAAATATTTTCCTTGCTTTTTCTGAGTTACAGATTAATACCAATAGCAGCTACTGGATATAGCCCAGCACAACTCCTGATGGGCAGACAATTCCAATTCTGTTCCATACTTGAAACAGTACTTCTATCTCCAAAGTGGCCAGACATGAAGATAGTAGCCGAATTGGATAAAAAAGCAAGAGGAACTTATGAACACTTTTACAACAGACAACATTCAGAGAACAGCTGAATCTAGAAACTGATGCCTGTTTTTGTGTCAAATTGGATAGAGGAAAAAAATGAACTTACTTCAGCTGTTGTAGAGAAAAATAATTCAATATGCAGATCGTATGTGATTGATACTGGCAGTGGAGAGTTCAGCAGAAACCGTTGACTTCTACAGTTTGTTCCTCAGAAGAACAATCAACAGGGCAAACTATACAGATGGCAGATGCAGAGCAAGATGATGATGATGATAATGACTGATTAAAGATACTGAACCTACTACAGCCAATGGGCAATGCGGCAAATGGACAGCCAGATGACTAACTTGCTATGTGTTTGGGTGAGGTAATTAGAAAACCAGTATGATTCAGAGACATTTAGCAGGCTCATCCATGCTCTACTTGAGAGAGAGCTTGATAGTGTAAATTTTGTAAATGGTAGGAACAGAACAACTTTAAAGGGAGAGATGTAATAAAATGCTGAACTGTATTATAATGTTCAGCCACTAGAAAGCGATGTGTGTAGCATGCCTTACTTAAGCTAACCTCAGCCATATCCTTTAAATTTTCTACCTCATCTTATTGTGAAGAAGCTCTCTGACCCTCCCATATCTGTATAGCAGCCTCATCTGTGAGTAGCAGCCCTGCAACCTACCATATACATGATATACATGACAGATCTATCCAGGCATTTATATCGCAGTCATCACTGTGGCATCTATAGACTTTCCTGACTGTTGGTGTATGTACACAGTAGATTTAATGGAACCAGTACACATGGATTGATATTGTTGGAAAAAGTACAAATGTACCAGATGTGTCATTAACGAGAACATGAAAATAATGAAGCAAGCAATATTTACACTAAGATGATGATATACTGGTAATCAAAAACTGGGATGCTTTGGTAGAAACACTTTTAGGATCATGAAATACTCAAGTGGTCTATATTTCTGGCTCTTTTCTCTGATCTGCCACATTTGGGTTGGAATACCTCTGTCTGTAGCAGATCTTCCTTTTACATCTGTGAGAGAGAAAGAAGGTCAGAAGGATTACTGAAACAAACCACTCCAATCACTCTCTTCCTCATGTTCTCCCAGGACCAGAAATGAGGTTCAGAGGTGGAGATAACTCACTAGTCTGAGTCACTGACTCTTTGCACTCATGTTTTGTCTAAAGAAATGTTAATGCAATGTTGTCACTTGGCAACCTTTGGCCTTGACCATAGGGTTGGTGTGAAAAATATGCTCACTACAGTGAAATGGGTGTGTGGGGCAGAAACATTTTATATCAGTATCGTAGTGTGGCTTGAACAAACCTCTTGAAATAAGGGCCCTTTGCTTCAGATGACTTGAGATCAGGTATATGCAGGTCTGAGCCAGATGAAGTGAGAGAGAAATTCTTCAATCTTGGACAATTCAGGGTTGATTGGCCAGGAATGAGCCTCTCCGCCTGAAGGAAGCTTTGTCGGCAGAATTGTGTACAAATGGGCCTGCTAGCTGGAGTAGCCACTAAGGCAGAGCAATTAATTCCAAGGAGCAGGCACCATATGAGTAAGAGACTGGGAGTCAAGCTTGATGGAAATGGCAGAGATGCTCCATGCGAAGAATGGTAGGTGACCAGTAGTGAGTTGTTTGCTTTTTGTTTAGAACATTTCGAGGCTACATTCTTCTAATGCCCCGCTCCCTACTGCCGAAGGGGAGGACTCTAAGACAATTAACTTGTGGGTGGGAGCCCACCTTAGTGGAGACAGAGACTTCTTCCCCTGTGAAGTTCTGTAGGCACCTGGAATGTCCATGATGGGTCGCTGCTCCAAGCATGCCGCTACAAGCATATTGTGCCATTTTCAGCAGCATGGTGATAGAAGCAGGTTACTTATCTCCAAACTATTTGCCTCTGGTCCTGCAGTGAGCTCTATGCAGACAGACCTCTGACCCTGTTTGGAACCCTACTGAAGTGAATGGGATTGTGTGAGAGCACAGAGGCCTATCCATGCTGATCTCATTGCAGAATAGAAGCCCTAATTTGCATAGTTAGCACAGGAATGATCATGAAATCACAGCAGCATCTCCTAATATCTTCATACAGCGCTTTATAAGAATTTTACAGCATTTTTAATGATTTGCAGAACTAAACATTTTCAAACACACTTCTGTTTTAACCAGCATGTGATTAAACTGAAGAATATGTGCCATTATTATACCTGATATTTACACCCAACAATTTACCATGCAGCTTTAAAACTTACTGTGTATCATGCAGGAACAACATTAAACAGAATCAACTTTTAATAAGCGCTACAAATGCTATACTCACCAGAGACAAGCCAAGAAATCAGTTGTTCCAGTCAATTTTCCAAATCAAATTAACCCAATATTATATCAGTGAAAAATCTTTGAAGAATAACGCATTGTGTTTCTGTTACAGAAAAGAATAGATAAGCACCAAGTGTAACCTATGTATTTAATAGCTGTTTTCCTCTCTGTGTACCTTTTGTTGGGATTGTCTATCAGAAGTGTTTTCTCAATTTTCACACTCCCCAAGTTCTCAAAAATAAAAAAAGACTGCTGGGTGCTATTTTCCTGTAAATTGTGATTAATAGAGCAGTTTTTCTAACTATAACAAGGAGGTTATTCTGCATTATGCCTCTGGAGTACATAGTGCATGATGAAACTTAGATCTAAACAAGGTAGCATTATCAAGGGCTCTGTGAATATTAAAACACTGTAATTGCTGTCACAGACAAACTTTGTGATTAAAATATACATACAAAGGAACCATTTAAAAACAAAAAACTGCTTATCTTTCCCATCAGATAGTGTCATGTTCTACAACATTGTGCCCTGTTTTGTCATGTCATTTGCACTTAGTGTAAAGTACCATATTGCAGCTACATCTGACAGGTCACAAATTTTATTCAGCATTTTCTCTGCAGTAGATTTCATGCGGCACTGTCTCTGCTACCTGAAAACTGGTTTGTTCATGCTATTCAGATGTTCCTGTGTTCCATTTGGCAGCTAGATGAATCCTTAATCTTGGCCCCTTTGCCTTCAAAATCAAAAGCAGGGATTATGTTTATATAGAAATATTTTTGAATATCCAAAACTTCAGTAAGTGTAGTAAATCAGAACAGGTTTAATGATATCCTCTTAAGCAATATGCCATGTCTTCCTGTCTGTGTGTAAAGAACACATGCTATAGTTAATTGAAGAGTCATACTGAAAAGAGGTCAGTCAGGAAATTTCACTCTGCTGCAGATAGTTGCCTAAAATTTGCAGATAGTTGCTTATTCTCAGGATATGATATAGGGATTCAGCATCAAAAACTCCATTAAAAGGCAATGAAAATCATGCAGCAGCAACCCTGTTCAATTCTTTGAATATTTACTGTACCTCCATAATGTCCCTATTTACTTTAAGCTTATAAATACACAGTATACTTTTATTTTAATGTTATATTTAAGCAATAAGACAAGATAATAGGCAGCGGATTTCTAGGCAATTATAGAAACCCCCTGGGGGCATAATTCCCTGGTATTCTAAGGACCAAAAGCATATCAAGGCTACTACCAACTGGAATTTCAAAATGAAAATAGAGATAAAAAGTGAAGTCCATTTCCTGAATATGCTTAATGTAGGTACGAACTTAATGATGGCATTAGGAAACTTGCTACTTCCTTAAAAAAAAAATTAACTTTTATAATGGCATGTCTCAAAGGATTCCAAAGCACTTCTCATATATGCAACCATCTTTATGGTACAGGATGGCAGCCAACCAAGCAATCCTAAAGATACTGAGGCAAACCCCTACTCTTTGGAATTTTTAGCATCTACTTAAAACCGAAAGAACCTCAGGTGTTTTTATTTTTGTTTTGTTTTAAGTTCTCATGTGAGAGAACCTTTGGAATTTAATTTACTATACCTACCTCACAAAGGTGAAAAGCTGAGGTGACCCTTCTAGGATTTTACCTGTAGTTTCCCCAAATCTAGATAAGTTAAAAGTGGGCAATACTCATTAAGATTATTCAGGTAAATAAGAGGGTGTAATCTCCCACCCACCCTGTGAGGCCTGCTCAAATTGCATGTCCAGGTGCAGAAGGGAGAGCAGGGTCTACAGGGCTGTAGCTGTCCTCTGCAAAGAGAGGGAGCATTTGGGTTGAGGAGGGGCAGGGCATCGGTGAAGCCTTGACTTCCGCACCTAAGTCACAGGACAGCAGCGCTGAATGAGTACATGGATGTACCCTGTAAAGGTCACTTTATCCTCCATGCTAGAGCAATTCTTGCCAGGGGCTCCTTCTGGGGAGGCATAGCTATATTATTATTATTTATTTTTTTATTGATGTACTGCCTTGTGGTAGTGCTAAGAACTAGATGTCAACTGTGGAAAGCACTGTTTAAACTGATGATAAAGATATAGTCCCTGCCCAAATGATATTACATCTGAGTTTAAGACAAAAGATGGATACAACACGTAGATAAAAGGAGCCCATGGTATGAACGGATCACAAGCTTTGTACCAATCCTTGCTAAGAGCTAGGCAGAAAGGATCAGTTTAGCCCTATGCAAGATAGAATTAATATTTGTAAAATCACATGCTGGAGTGATCTAAAGGGGAACTCATGAGAGCACTTATTAAAATTGTACCACTTAACTGAAGGGGGCTAGGGAGAATTGCTGGCTTCTCGTGCCATTCAATCCCTCTCTGAAGAATATCTTAGCTATCCCAGCCAGAGATAATATATCTCTAAGGCTCAGAAACTTAACCTCTGAGAACAACAAAAATATTTTTTCCCCTGCAATGTACCAGATTGCACCTACTGTCAGGTTATTTTATGAATATTTTTGCATCGGTGGATATTCCCTTTTCCCAGTACAATGTTTTATATAGACCCCATTTAAAAATGCACATGGTCAAGACCTTGTGATAGCATCAATGTGCTTCATTTATTTTTCAAGAATAAAGTAAAAATATTTCCATCAAGTTCACTTAATAGAAGTTTATTTGCAAGTAGGGTGACCAGATGTCCCAATTTTATAGGAACAGTCCCAATACTGGGGGCTTTCTCTTATATAGGCATCTATTGCCCCCAACTCCTGTCCCAATTTTTCACGCATGCTATTTGGTCACTCTGTTTGCAAGTGGTCTTTCTCCTTCTTTTGGTTATGAGAAACCATTTTTGTTTAAATGGGAGAACAAGTGAATAGGTTTCTCATTTCCTCATGTCTCCACACGGATATGTACCCCTGGTTATCATGGGCATTTATCACAAATAAAAGAAAGGGGAAACATTTTGGGAACCCCTTTTGTTTAAATATTGGCAGTGAATATCTAGTTGAATAATAACATAACATACTAGTGGAAATAGATCTGCCATTAGGCAGAATTAAGCTAATAATTTTTGTTTCATGAAAACTTGCAGGAAACACTGAGATATTCATGAGTGTTTGCAAGAATTTGTTCACTTGATCCAGAATAAATGGTGTTAACTTTGCTATTAATGATCAATTTTTTTTGTGAAATATGCAAAAATTTTCAATGGGCACAATTTGTACAATTGCCTAAACTTTTGACCTTGAGCAAAATTGAAGAGAAATATCACCATTTTCACAGCATAAGACTTCTATGTATGCATATATAGCACACCATTCTGAAAATATAGTTTGTCAGTTAATTTTCTATGATGCCTATATAACCCACTGGTGAGCATGTTACAAATACTCCTCTGTGCCTAATCTGCAGGCTATATGTACTTGTTCTAGACCCAGTTAAAGAACTTTAGCTTTATCTGTAACTTTAGGTTTAGTCTAGCTCTGGAAGTCCTGTGTTCAACTGCCCCATCTTTAGGCCAAGATGATGACTGTCACATATGGGTAATCCACTGGTCAGTTTGTATTATACACACCTGATCCACAAAAGCTGTGGGTCTGTTACACACACAGACTAGACCATTGCTCTTTATTTAAAGCTTTAGCAACTCATGTTTTTAGCTCTAGAAGCTCCCAGTTCAAACCCCAGTCTTATCAGAAATGGTAGTCATAATGTATGCAATACTCTGAAATGTGTGTAGGCAGGACTGCATGTGGAGGCTGAGGAATACATAGATATCCTTCTATCTCCTATACTCAGAGTGCATAGACTCCACATTAACCCTGAACAAACTGGTTTGGGAATTGTTCTTGAGGCTGATCAGGGGTGGGGGAGGACTACTGGACCTGCAAATTGAAGATTCAGTACCCAAATCCCATGTTGGTTAGCCTTTTAAAGAGAATCAAGCTTAGCCTTGCCTGTAATCTAGCAACTCTCCCTGCTCATATTAGTGACCTCAGCTGTGAAAGGGTCAGGAAAGGTGACATAAGGCTGGAGGAGAACTCAGGGAAAAAACAGAGGAAGGAGGGAGGTCACCTCTCTCTTTCTCTCTCCCTGGCTTGGGGAAGGCAGGCTGAAGAAGGCCATTGAGATACAATTAATCCCTGTGGTGGGCCCTGGAAAGGGGGCAAGTCACAGAGAGGCAATATTGAGGGGTCAATTTCCAGTAAGAGAAAGGAGGAGCCAGAGGTCTGAGAATCAGAGGAGACGCTGTGTAAAGCACAGGCTGCAGGGAAGCAGCACAAGGATCTCAGAGTCGGAGATAGGATGTGGCCCATACAAACAGTAGCACATTTGAAGGACCAGACCTAGCTGCTTAATGCAGTATCCCTGGGCAAGAACTCAGAGTAGAGAGTGCTTCTGGTTTCCCCATCTGCCCTGAGGAAGGGGCATACAAACTCAGCATAAGGACTGTTGAGTCTAGCATTGGTCGGAAGATGGATGGGCGGAGAATCTCTTGTGCTGGGACATTTTTGAGCTCTTAGTTATTTTTTTTTTGTCACCATGGAGGGGGTCTAGACTAGATGAGACTAAGCCAAAGCGGTGAGTATGACAGAATCAGCCCATTGCAGGAGCAAAGAGGTGACCAACAGGGGGTGCTAGAGGCAAATACCCCTGTAGTGCCCTTACCTAACACCAGGAGATGCTACTGTGGTGAATGCAACCACTTACAACCCCTAGCACTCCATTCCAATGGCACTGTTGGCTGCAGCCAGTACCCCAGCCCTACGGTGAGATAGAATAGTAGAGTTTGTTTTTCCCACACTCATTCATTTAATTCACATAATGGTCACCTATTCAGCTTTAACGCTGGTGAAGTCAATTTCATCCATCGCAACCAGTAGTAAGAAGCCTAAGGACAAGTAATAACTTTTTTCCAGAAATTCCCTCACAGCAATAATGGAAAAATTACTCTACAGCCAGTTATTGTACCTCCTGTAACTAAGAGAGTGTGCCTATAGTTACTGTAAACCCCATCCTAATATTGCCAACAGCATTCATTTGTAGTGTGTGATGACATTCCTGTTTTTTTATCTTTAAAGCTCATTTAGTATGTATGCATCAATGGTGGTAGTATTAATCTGAGATACTGAAAGCTAGAATTTTTATATAATTATGCTCTTAGCTATGAAAGATCACATTTTAATAAAAGCAGCAGAGAATCCTGTGGCACCTTATAGACTAACAGATGTTTTGGAGCGTGAGCTTTCGTGGGTGAATACCCACTTCATCAAGCGCAGGTACGTGGAAATTCTCCAGGGGTAGATATATATATGCTAGCAAGGCGAGCTAGAGATAACGAGGTTAGTTCAATCAGGGAGGATGGGCCCTTTCTAGCAGTAGAGGTGTGAAAACCAGGGAAGAGAAACTGGTGTCTGTAATTGGCAAGCCATTCACAGTCTTTGTTTAGTCCAGAGCTGATGGTGTCAAATTGCAAATGAACTGAAGTCAGCAGTTTCTCTTTGAAGTCTGGTCCTGAATTTTTGCTGCAGGATGGCCACCTTAAGGTCTGCTATAGTGTGGCCATGGAGGTTGAAGTGCTCCCTACAGGTTTTTGTTATATTGCCATTCCTGATATCTGATTTGTGTCCATTTATCCGTTCCGTAGTGACTGTCCAGTTGGCCGAGTACATAGCAGAGGGGCATTGTTGCATATGATGGCGTATATTACATTGGTGGACGTGGAGGTGAATGAACCAGTGATGGTGTGGGATGATCTGGTTAGGTCCTGTGATGGTGTCGCTGGTGTAGATGTGTGGGCAGAGTTGGCATCGAGGTTTGTTGCATGGATTGGTTCCTGAGGTAGAGTTACTATGGTACCAGCAACTGCACACTGTACCATAGTAACTCTACCTCAGGAACCAATCCATGCAACAAACCTCGACACCATCACAGGACCTAACCAGATCAGCCACACCATCACTGGTTCATTCATTAATTCATGTTGGAGAAGCACTTTTAAAACCACAGATCAGGGCTTTTGTATACATTAAAAATGTTGTTCATCATGTTGCTGATACTTTTGAACCAGCACTTTACTGAAAAATACATATTTGGACATCATATTAAGATCTATAAAATCTGAACAGGCTTCGAAAGGAAGGGATGGAAGTCCTATACCAGGTTATATTTAAAATTGGATTAGCCTGAGCACTAAGAGAGATGCAGATCATCCATTCTGCTGCCATTATGCCATTGTTCCTATGTGACATGGCTGGCTTTTTCCATCTTTTAGTTTCTATGACTGAAATACAGCTTTAGTCTCATAACGCTGCTCAAAGATGCTCCCAATCTGTTTGTTCCTCTATACCCATTAAGAACACTTTTTTTCCTTCTCATTGAAAAATAAGTGTTGTTTTGAAAAGTGTCTAAGGGAACTGAGAATCTATCTTCCTTAGGTGCCTTTGAAAATTCCAGATTAAAATACATCTGTTGCACAAGAAGAAAAAGTTGCATTCCTAATTACTACAAAGTTCATTGTTACTCTGTCCCTCTCCCCTCTCGTTTGTTGCCAATTTTTTCCAACTATATCTAAAAGGATTATCCAGACAATGCTGTTAGTACCTACTGGTCATTGCTAAAATAACAGAAACAATAAGCTCTTAAAAACTTGTGTTAACATGAAACAATGGTTACTCTTCAGGCATGATATGGTCTTGCAGCACTGCATGAGCAGCAGTGCCATCACCAAACATTCTTTGTATGCCCTGATGCAAGATAATAGAATTGCGGACTCCAAACCATAAACAAGTGATACAATGGTGCTGGCAGGTGGTCTAATATATGTGGCTGAGCTGGTATTCAAGGGACCTGGCTTCTGATCCTGGCTCTGCTGCAGATTTGTTGTGGGACCTTGGCAAGTAATTTCAACTTCCTGTGCTCTGGTTCCCCCTCACACTCTGTATTGTCTTTTTAGACCTTAAACTCTTTAGGCAGGGGCTTTCTTTTATCATATGTTCGTACAGAGCATAGTGCAGTGGGGTCCCAATCTCACTGGAGACTTCAGCAACTGCTGTAATATTACTACTAATGTAGCAGTAGGATAATGTAGGATTATCGGATGGGGCTGCCTGTGATAGCAGGGAACTGGTATTGATGATCCAAGAAGGTTCCTTCCAGTGCTGTAGATTTCTGTTTATACATTTTATCCATTGATCAAATATCTAATGATGTTTCTTTTGACAAATGCTATATTATTTGGTCAACTGTGGTTGTGTGTGTTTCACAAGCTACATTTCTTGTTGGATTATATACTCTGGAACAGAATACATACTTGCCAGTGTAACGTTATTATGAAAACTCTATGCTCTGTATCTAATGTGATGAGAATTAAATGTTCATCCTGCACATATGCAAAACTATCTCCTGCTTTGATTTACAGGAATCTGTATTCTGAAGAGGAATTCCATTCAAGAGCTGGGCTTTCAAATGCAATTGCAATACTTATTTAAAAGGTGGAATTGGAGCCCTGAAACTTATCAACAATAAATTACACTCCTGTTGAACTTGCTGCTAAACAAGGAGTTACAGTCCTATTAAAATCCAATTAAACATGCACCACATTTGATTGATATAATTAGAACAACCGTAGAGGGTAAATGGTTCAAAGTACTGTGTAGCTGGAAAAAAACATCAGCCGAGTGCCAAAAGGAAAAATAAGTGTTCTAGGAACTTCTATCTGCTTATGAAAGAGCTTCCTCTTTCTTATCATTCTGTTTTATATATTTATTTAGTGACAGTGGATCATGGATATCAAAAAGAACTGCAACCATTTGCTGCCATCAGTGATGTTGATAATAATCTCTTGGAAATTGTTCACTTGTAATCCCCAGAAATTACAAGCTCTGGGTCTGACTCAGAAACGATTTTTGCACATATACAAAAACATCAAAGGCTGAATCCATTTCACTTTAAATTTGCCACTTCAATATCCCTGCCAACTGACATAAAATGGTAGTTATATCATTAATTACCTTATTTCTTTTCTCCCCATTCACCTGTCTATGGCCCAGTCCAACTCCTTGTTAAGCCAATGTATTGACTCCCATTGGCATCAGTAGGAGTTAGACTGGGCCCTTGCATAGACCCTGATCCCTGTTTGAAAGCCAATTCAAGTTAATGGAAATACTATAGACCTATAGGAACCAAACCAGCAAAGCACTTGCACATGTCAAACTTAAAGCATATGAGTTAGCTAAACATATGCTTAAGTGCTTAGGTAGAATGGTTATTTAATTTCTGTACTATGCCAATATATGAAATTATATTAAACTTACATTTAATGGAATTTTCAGCTATAATTTTAAACATTCAAAACTGGATGTTTTGAAGCCCCTTGGAAGTCACTGAAATCTCATAACAACATTAATTAACACTAAAATTCCTATCAAAGTTATAACATTGTATATACATCTTACATGTACCATAACATGATAGACATTGTTAGAAATGTTAAGACAAGAGGAAAAAGTAAGTGGTGAAATCCTGACCCAATCTTGGTCAATAGGAGTTTTGCCACTGAGTTCACTTGGGCCAAGATGTTGATCCAAAGACCCCTCTGTTGCTCCTTATTCTCACCATAGCGCAGTGCAGAAAAGTAAAATCCCATGTGAAAAAAGTGGTGCTATGGACTAGCTATGTTTATACATGTTGTCTTTTATACTCAGATTGTGAGCTCTCTAGGCCAGGGGCCATCTTTTATATCTGTTTTTTGTGTAGCATCTAGCCTAATGGGGTCCTGAGCCATGACTTGGGGGTATAACAAGCATTATGGTAATGCAAATAATCACCGATGTTCCCCCTTCATCATAACTGCCTGTCTTCTCTTCTCTCCCCCCCTCCCAATTAAAATTCAGTGCAGCCTTTAGGCCAGATGAAACAGTGTGACTGGGCTAGAGGAAGAGGCACACTAAAGCAGTGTGCTTTTGGACACACTCCTTCTCTTCCTCTCTCCCCAAAAAGATAGAACCAGAGTTAAAGCTGCCAAAAGGGCATTATCTTCAACTGCTTCTTCATAATTCCCCTGTCTCTGAGCACAGCCATGGGCCACCTCTTGAGAGTTGAATTGGAGGGAGAATCCTGTGCATCTGGCCAGGGGACCACATGATTGCATCCTGAGGGATACCTGTGGTTCCTTGGCCTCTGCTTGCCTGGTCCCAGTGCCTGTCCTTTCTGCATCCCTGGCACAGAATGGAGGTAATTAAAACCTGCTGATCCTGTGTCTCTGCTAGTCACAAGGCAGTCAATATTACATTTTTCCTCTCCATGCAATTTTGAACAGGGCCGTAATGGGCAGTGCTGATAAACCTAAGGTCTATGGGAACACAAAGAGTGAGAAAATGACTTTACAGGAAGAATAAGTTTGAGAGGTCCGACTGAAGACAAGGGTTTTCTGAAGAAAGGCTACCAAAACTCACTTAGCTATTTCTTGGTACTTAAGTATTGTAAAACATATGAGAGAGTTCCACAGCACAATGGATTGCGTGATTTGGAAAAATGGCAGATAAATGTCTAATTAGATTGGCAACTGCACTTACCCATGCTTTAATAGTTTCAGCCGGTAACAATTAACACACAGAAAATATCATGCACTTGTACAGACGTATATTTGGTAGGCTAGATTCTTAGCTGCTGTAAATAGGTACAGCTCCCTCTGATTTCAAAGAAGCTACACCCTGTACTATGTCATTGCAAATAGTATTTTTTATGAGTCATCTATTTACATTCCCAAACATAGGGCCAAATTGTGCTCTCACTTAGGTCTGGTCTACACTACGCGTTTAAACCGATTTTAGCAGCGTTAAACCGATTTAACCCTGCACCAGTCCACACAACGAGGCCCTTTATATCGATATAAAGGGCTCTTTATATCGGTTTCTGTACTCCTTCCCGACAAGAGGAGTAGCGCTAAAATCTATATTACCATATCGGATTATGGTTAGTATGGCCACAAATTGACGGTATTGGCCTCAGGGCAGTATCCCACAGTGCACCACTGTGACCACTCTGGACAGCAATCTGAACTCGGATGCAGTTGCGAGGCAGACAGGAAAAGTCCTGCGAACTTTTGAATTTCATTTCCTGTTTGCCCAGCGTGGAGCTCTGATCAGCATGGATGACGATGCAGTCCCAAATCCAAAAAGAACTCCAGCATGGTCCGTGCGGGAGAGACTGGATCTGACCGCTGTATGGGGAGACATCTGTTCTATCAGAGCTCCGTTACAGAAGACGAAATGCCAAAGCATTTGAAAAAAATCTCCAGGGCTATGATATAGCATCCACAGCACAGTGCTGCGTGACAAGCGTTAACAGAAAGCCAAAGAATCAAATGGACGCTCATGGAGGGAGGGGGTACTGAGAACTCCAGCTATCCCACAGTCCCTAGCAGTCTCCGCAAAGGGTATTTGATTCTGGCTGAGCTTCCCATGCACTGTAGGGTCAACACATTGTCCGCGGTGCGTTCAGGGGTACGCTCCTTTTAATTTACGCCCCCCCCATGAAGAAAAGGAAATAAAAATTGTTTCTTGCTTGTTTCGTTGTTCACCCTATGTCTACTGCATGCTGTTGGTCGACGCGATGCTCGGCTAGTGACCAGTAGTATCCTTTCCCCTCCCCTCCCCAGTGGCAGATTGGTAAAATATGAGTGCATCTGTCACCATCATCAGCCCGTGAGTGCTCCTGGTTGGCCTCAGGTGAGGTTTGACCGGGGGCGCGCTGGATAAAAAAATAGGAATGTCCTGGTTCACTTCCCAGTAGATTGGTAAGAATGGTAGTAACCGTCTTCATCATGCAATGGGTGGCTGCGCTCTCATCAGCCCCCTCCCTTTCATGTCTAAAGAAAGGTTCTGTACTGCCTGGACTGTTACATAGCAGCGGGAGGCTGGCTCCTCTCCAGCACCGTTTATGTCACTGCCTGGACTTCTAGCAGCTGGAGGCGGCCCCCCCTCGTTTATCTACAATAAAATCGAGTGCTCTCTCTCTTCCTGCAGTTCTTAGTACTTCATCACACTAGATGGCGCACACGGGTCGGACGGTAACCGGCAGGGCAGGGTTTGCGTTCAGGGAGAGCAGGGAAGCAACGGCGTGGGGTTGTTGCAGGGGCACCCCCAGAATGCATGCGCCATCATTTCTGCAGATCTGACACGGTGCAGCTGTGCTCTCTGGTTCTCTGGTACACTGGTTCTCTAGTACACTTGCACCATATTCTAGGTAGGACTGACTCTATTTTTAGATACCATAAAGGAGGGATTGACTTGGGGAGTCATTCTTATTTTTGTCTTTGCGTCCCCAGCCAACCTCAGCCAGGGCCACCCATGAGAGCAGCAGACGGTACAGAACAACTTTTGCAAAGGCAAATGAATGCTGTTGTGTAGCGCTGCAGTACCGCGTCTGTTAGCAACATCCAGTAGACATACGGTGACAGTAAAAAAAAGCTGAGCGGGCTCTATGGTTGCCGTGCTATGGCGTCTACCCGGGCAATAAAGGGAAAAAGGGTGCAAAATGATTGTCTGCCGTTACTTTCACGGAGGAAGGAATGAGTGACAACATTTACCCAGAATCACTTGCAACACTGTTTTTGTACCATCATGCATTGGGGTCTCAACCCAGAATTCCAATGGGTGGGGGAGACTGCGGGAACTATGGGATAGCTACCCACAGTGCAATGCTCCAGAAATTGACGCTAGCCTCGGACCATGGACGCACACCACAGAATTAATGTGCTTAGTGTGGCTGCGTGCACTCGACTTTATACAATTTGTTTTAGAAAACTGGTTTATATAAAATCGGAATAATCCCGTAGTGTATACCCTAACATAGGTATAAATCCTTAGTAACTCTGTTAAAGTCAACAGAATTAGTTTGGATTTACAGTGATTTTAATGAACCTTAATAGTGTATACAATTTGCCCATGGCTGATCCACTGGCCAACTCTTATTCAGAAAACAAATAACTTGACCTGATACTATATCTACACTTACAGATGGGATGCAATTCCCAGCTCAAGTAGACATTGCCTGTTCTAGTTCTCATCTAGCTGGTGTGCTAAAAATATAGTGTAGCTGAGGTAGCGTGGGGAGTGGTGGTTGAAAAATGGCAGGTATTTTCTCAGAACAATTTCAAATAAAATGAAAAACTGTTTGTTTTGGTTTAAAAAAAAGATCAAATATTTTTTCCACAAAATGAATTGAAACAAAACAGGTTGGGTTTGTGTTGAACCAAAACTGCTTGTTTCAGACCAAAACTTTTTCATTTCAATTTTCAGGGTGTTTTTTCAGTGTCCCCCCTCTTTTCCCCCCTCTCACTTTTCCATTGGAAGGAAAAGGGATAGAACAAAACATGCAATTTTAAATTGAATATAAACAATACTAAAGTAAAATGTTCATTTTTATTTTTTTTAACTGAGAAACTTTAAATTTAAAAGAAATGAAAAAATTTTGTTTCAGTGAAAATGAGCAATGAAAAGGGTCTACTATTGAGACTCTACCTTGCATAGTTTATGAAATATGATAAAAACAGCTGCGGGCAGCATGGCTACAAGCATCAACATCACTAAATGTGTACTTTACATCAGTGGGTTAGCTCCTCTGATTCTCACCCTCCCCTTTCCTACTCAGGATGCCTGGAGTGGAATGGGAGAGAACCACCCCTGGAACTGCTGCCCCATCCAAGGCTTTGGGTGTGGGGGGAGGTTTGAACTTCCAGGGGCACATGAGGAGCGAAAGCGTACTGATAGGGAGTTGTAGATGTGTGTGCATGCACATGCAGATTTGATACAGGCTGGGGCTCTTGTTCCTCTAACCCCAAGTATGGGGAAGAAGAGAATTAACTGATGTAGAGGTGCAAGGGATGCAGAATTAATTAATAAGGTACATGGAATTGATATGTGCCTGGGGATATATAATTAACTGATGTAGGGATGCCGGTGCACAGACTTCACTGATAAGGGCCCTCAAGGAAGAGAGCTCATAATTGACATGAGACGGGGGGGGGGGGGGCAGGAGGATATGCAGCTGAGGGAGCAGAATGTAACTTAACTCTTGGTCTTTGGATTTTGGAGAATAGTTGGAGATTAAAAGATTCAGTTGCTAGTCATATGAAGGGCCTTTGCAATATTTAACTTTTCCATCATTCATATAAAAGGAAATGATGCCAGTGGATTCATATCTTTTTTTAAAAATAAACTAGCAATAACTTTCATATTCAAAAACTTAGCTAATGGCTAATTTTCAGGTAAACAGACCACCAAAAGCTCATCTGTGGACCGCAGGTCGAGAACCAGTGTTTTATATGTTACTTTTTGTTTTTCATAACAAGTTTTGTGCCATCTTTGAACTTGGCAAAAAGGTAGTGCCTGAAGAGAGCTATTCTGATAAAGTTGGCCTTTTGTATTTCAGCACATAGCTCTCACTGGGCCTGACCAAAACAAATTTTTGAACTCCAGATGACTTATGGCTGAATAGCTCATGAAGCTTTGAATCATATTCTGTGGTCCTCTGTAAACTTGTGAATTCTGTCTGCATAGAAGCCTGTCTCTGAAGATGTAAGCAGTTCACTTGTCTGATTTTTGGCATGTTGGAAAGGTCTCTGTGTTTCACCTGAATAGCCAGACTGTGACCTGATTTAACTAATCATAATCACAAAATAACTACAGAGTGCAGATCCTCCATACATTATGTCTGTGACCATATCATCCATCAGAAATAGAGCAGAATTAATAGAGTGAACTTGGATACCTTACTGCAGCTGTAAATTATTGTTAGATCTGGTACAATTCTAAGAGAGAAACTTTAAGGTACTTTTAATTAGGTCTAGCAAAGAAAAGCTAACACTGATAACATAAATTTCTTTGTTCACATTAGTTTCAATTAATCAATATTTCTTGGGAAAGTGGTGGTGTGGTTATTGTCTGACGACATTTCAGCTGCATTTGAGAGAAGGTTAAAGCTAACCTGTAAGGAATCTCCCAAATAATGTATTAATGATACACAGCAAAGTCCTATGAAAGCTTCTGAAACAGTTCAGAAGAAATGATAAGGTAATCAAAGAATGAGCAGTGGGTTTCCTTGTCGGCTTATAAGTCTGTCCATGACTGAAGAGTTTGATTTGATTATGCTGCATGTTGTTAAATAAATGTGTTGTTGCTGTCAGCTATGTTAAGTTGAATGTGACTACTGTTGTGAGTAGTAGACTTTTTTTGTTTCACAGTCATGCCAGCAGCTATTTTCAAAGTGCTTCACTCCATCATTTACTGTACATGACTAGTTTATTTGATTGCTAGCTATATTTTTCTTGCTGATACACAGTTGTAGGTTATGTTTGAGAATATTTATTTGCCTACCTTGTGTTATGAGAATATAGAAATTGCCACACTAGATTAGACCAGCAGCCAATAACATCATTCAGAGGAATGATGTAAGAAATTCTGAAGCAGTCAATTATGAAATAACTGATCCAAAAAGGAAGTTTCTTTCTCACTCCCATAGCTAGAAATTGGTTTGTTCCTTGAAGGAAGAAGATTTTAGTTACATTCCAAAAGTTTTTTTTTTTAAATCCTTAATCATATGTAATCCTCATTCAGTTCACCATAGACCAGTTGTTCTGATATATACATCTAATTTATTCACTGGAAGAAATAGCACATTATTAATAATTTGCACTTCGAATAGGTACCCTCAGAAACAAATGTCCCGTGTTGATATTAACTTTATCTCATGACTTTGCCTGTATTTTATTTATATCACTGGAGAAAAGTGTATGTACCTTACTACTATAAATATTTACCTTTTTAATGGTACCCACCACACTTATCAGAGCACCTCTGAGTGCTTTATCAATTTCACAGCTGCATGCAGTGGATCAGATTTTTACAGATGGATGAATTGAGGTACATCAAGGATTAATATTGTATCTTACTCACAGTCCTGTTGCTAGTCAGTCCTGGAGCTGGGAGTAGATCCCAGCCTTGCAAATTGTGTGCTGTAACCACTGCAGTAGTACTATCTAGTTACAGGTGTTAAGACTAATCTTCTTAGGCTCCAAAATGACATTTACATTTTAAGGTCAAATAAACGTAAAGATTTTTCTTCTCCAAGTGTCACACAACAGTAAAACCCATATGATATATGTGCAGTGCACAAAAATTCCTTCCGTCTGCATCTTCACTTGATAAAACCATGCAGGTGACAGGAAGTTGGAGTCCTGGGACGTTATTCAGACAAATAGAGGGTGTATGTAATAGAAATGCTCATGGTTTTGGCCTATTTGGATTTAAGTGCTGAAAATAAAGGAAGTAGTTGTAAGAAAAGTGATAACTTGGTGCTACAATTTAATACACTTGTATTATTTTACTGAAATTAAGGAACTATCAAATCAGCTGCTTTGTGAATTACTAGTGCACTGCCAGTATTAAATGAGTAGCTTCAGTGCATAAGAGAAATAGCTTTGTTTAAAGAGAGGAGTTGATCCACAATTTCAGTAATGACATGGCAAATTTTTGGGATATGGAAAGAAGTATGAATTAGTTCCCATTATTGTTAAAAGAATTCTATAGGTTAGAGACATCAGGGTTTTTGTTTTTTCTGTTTCAGTTCTTTTCTCTGGTCCTTCACTTGATTCTACTTTCTCATTGTCTGTGATCTTTTCAGTTTAAAGGAGATCTTTTGACTTTTATAAACTTTTCCTTCTTTTCTCATCATTGTCCTTATACAAGTTTGCTTGTGTCAATAATGTGTACATATAATATAAGTATGCAAACTACTTCATATGTATAGCATACAGTAATTTATATTCATGTGCTTGTATATCTATGTACACATACAGAAATATGTATCTAACAGAGTCATTTACTCTCAGTAAACGTGATAAATGGGATAAACAAATATATTTAGGTAACAAAGCATGTGCTGGGTCGAACTCATATATAGACTTAGGGGATCCCAAATTACATATGGAATTTTCTCATAAGAATATAAATATTATCTTATGGATGAACCACAAAATGACATATCAAAATTCTTTGTGTTCCAAGTGGTTGGCATAGGGAGACATTTTAAAGAATTATTTAGAGATGCCAAGAACTTACTATTCGGACAAGGATTTGGCATTATCAGTTGATGTAAAGCCCACTATGTTGATACCAAACAGTTGCACCTTATTTTCCACCAGTCAACAAGCTAAATACTAATCAATATCTGAGAGCAAGTTTAATTGTATGTCCTTCCCCAATGTGACCAGTAACACACCACTTTTGGTGCCTCTTAAATACAACTAGAAAAATAATATCATAGACCCACTGTGATGTTTTCTCAGCTGCATGTAGGCAGTACATTCATTTTTAGGTAGGTAACTGATGACATCATTTAGAAAAGGCACAACTACAATATTTTAAATTATGGATAAACGTACCATCAAATTCATTTTTTTTCTATTTTTGTTCTATAATTGTTCATAGCACAATCTGAAGGAGAACTAAGGATGAATGGGGAAACTAAGGATAAACAAGAGGTTCTCAACCTCTCCAGACTACTGTACCCCTTTCAGGAGTCTGATTTGTCTTGCATATCCCAAGTTTCACCTGACTTAAAACTCGGGCTTTAGCTTCAGCACCATGCAGCAGGGCTCGGACTGTGGCTTTCTGCCCTGGGTCCCAGCGAGTCTAACACTGGTCCATTAAAACCAGCTTGCCTACCGTTTGAGAGCTGCTGATATAGTATATAGAGCCTATAAACAAAACCATTGCCTGTATGAAATTTTAGTTAGTACTAAGTTTGCTAATGCTTTTTATGTAGCCTGTTGTAAAACCAGGCAAATATCGACATGAGTTGATGTACCCTCTGGTTGAGAACCACTGAGCTAGCGGACTGGGGGAGACAGCAGAATCTCAGCCCAAACCCTCTAAGTTCCGTGTAAACCTAGGTGAGAGGATTACTTAAGCATGCAAAGTTTTGCCTGGGTTTTGGTATCAATGTGAAACTTTTGCATATCTATAATGACCTTCATCAGAGTGAGAGAATCAGCTGCTGACTACATCCTCACATATGGTCCCTCTGGCTGTTGGTTTGCAGAGAAGGAGCCAACAATCCATCTGTGGATCACTGGCTGCAAGTTTTATGTTGCTGAACCTCCTGTGGTTCACTGGAGTATTAGCAGCTGGCTTGGGGCTGCAGCAGTAGCTGAGCTAAGAGCTGTGTTCTGCACAAACATTCATTTACCAGCTCCCACACCCACTTCCTTTGGCCCCTGGGAATCCTTCAATGCCAACTGGCAGAGGGCCATCATACTGTAATTTACCTCAGGCCTGACACACTGCCCAAACATACTGTTGTCATATCTCAAAGGTCTCATGTAAGGTGGTATATGTGAATTAGTGACATAATGGCCCTGAAAATCATAGTCCTATATGTACAGGTTGCGAAGTTATAGACATGTATTAGAAATATCAGAGGCAGTGCATAAACTCAGCCTGTCCTAGACAAAGGAATATATATTTGGCTATCTGACTGGATTGATTACAGACAGAGGTCAATGAAAGCAAAGTTACATATAAGGTAAACAAATCGATCAAGTTAACAAGTGAGAGACAGAATCTGCACCCCCAGGAAGCCTTCCTGGCTCTGGCAGCAGAGACAATGGATTTTGTCATTTTTCTCCCCTTATATTTTCCATTCTAGTTACCCATTATTGAGGGGGATTAGGGTACAGCACCCTTCGAGCCTGTGACTTTTGAATCCCCTTCTCTGGAGGCTAGGAATTCTGATTACTTGATGTAAGAAAGAAAACTGCTTAGACAAAGACTGTAACTTGCTAAAATTAAGTTTTAGCCACTAGAAAGTTTTTGTTTTTATTTGTATCCATATCTGTATTTTGTTCTTATTTAGTATCACTTAAATCTCAGTTTTTTGTTAATAAACTTTTTTTTAGGTTTACTGAAAACCATCTCAGTGCTGTGATATTGAAGTAAGTGTGAGTCTTCAGCAAACCTAGCAGTCTGATTTGTGCTCTGTCTGTTTGGAGGCAGAAAACTTCATACTTCTGTGAGTGTCCAGTGGGAGGGACTGGACACTTCAGGGAGATGTCTCTGGGGAACTTGGAAACAGGTTTACTGATTGTTACCTGCATGGAAAGGTTTAGACTGGCAGTGTCTTGAAGAGTTTTCTGGCAAAGCAAACTGAGAGATTACACACCAATCTATCTTGCTAAGTGGCAGAGTTGTATCACAGTGGCTTACAGTTCTGGATGTTCTGAGCACAGTGCCACAGACCCGTATTAGGTATGTGACAATCTCCCTCGTCGTCTGTAGAGGTGAAATACTTATATGGAGGCACTGTCCTTGAGTATTCAGAAGAGCAGCAACCTTTCAAGTCCAAGTGACTCATCAAAATGGAGTCAGATTTTGAGCAGAAACATATCCTGCTTCCCCCAGCTTAGTGAGAGGAAGAAAACTATGATGATGTCTGCCAAATAAATAGAGAGGAGGAAGTTTGAAGACAAAATGAGGCTCCCAATGTGAAAGCATATGTACTCTGTCTAGACTGGCATCTTAAGCAGTAGGAACAGTTGAGGTCTCAATCATGAAAGCTGCTCAGCATACTCTATGCTCCCAGCGATATCTGTGGAGATGAGTTGAAAGGATTCTGTGCACTTCTCAAGGTATGGCCCTAACTATGGGGATATACCAGAGCAAAGCAAACATCCTTCACTCCAGGAAAAGGTACAAACATATACTATTCCCACGCTGATCTATTGAGATAGGCATAGTCTGGATATAGGACTTGGACACCAGCATCTCTTGAGTTTGAATTCTGCCTCTGACACTAACTTCTCTCAGTGATCCTAAACAAGTTGCATAACCATATTGTTTCTTAGTTTCCTCATCTGTAAAATGGGAATGAGAATAGTTCCTTTCCTTACAGTGACATGGTATGTCTAAGAGATAAGGCTCTTTTGATGTGAAAAGTACTATGTAAAGTCCCAAGGATTATAAAAACTACCTGTCATGCCATAAACCCCAAAACTGAAGCAAATGCCCAGTCCTTCACTCATCCATTTCACTCTTGGTTCCCTTATTTCAATTTACTTGAGATCCAAAAAGCATCTTGTTTTGCTGCTATTTTCATCCTATTGATTTAAGAAACAATTTCTGTGAATAAAATGTAATCCCCTGTGACCTTGCTTTCCAATCTGTAGATAATCTGTTTGGCATGGATGAGGCAAATTCTCTTCAGATTCCAGCAGGATTCAGCTTGCTGAGCCACTCTCTCTTATACCGTCAATTGGGCTCAGTTCACAGAATTTTCACTGCTGGTACAGCAGGTCTTGGGCTGAGGTTCCACACTAACAAAAACCTGGGTTTTTTGCCTAAGTCTAGATAAGAGTGAAGTGAGACAGAGGGAGAGTGCTGTATAGCTGAAGATGAAGAATCACAGGAATGAGACTTGCCAGGTTTATATGAGATGTGTAAAAAGTTCCTTTCTGCCCATTTCTGGTGTGTTGTCCCAGTAGAAGTTCTCGTAGCTGCACATATATAATAAATATAAATTTTGTAAGGGGTGGGGTATAACTCACAGTGACCTCATGCCCAACTCCCCGATATCAATAAATCATTGTAATATTGTAAGGATCTTGATGAGCCTTTTAAAAAAAAACACTAATACAATTTCATTTATCTATACTATCTCTATGCTACTAGTGCTTTTAATTCATTCATTTCTAAAAGTTTTTCAGATTTATAAAGTATGGAAGTCCACACAAACCAAAATCTAATCACTTGCATCTGAGTATGACCATCAATCATGGCTCTTGCTATCCAGGTCCTCCTTCTGTACATTGATTTCAAACTCTTCAGAATACAGTAGACTAAAATTCTGATTGATAATAGGAAATGGAGAGAAGATACATTCTAAAAGAAAGTAACTTAATTTTGTTTTACATTACTTTTCTGCTTCATAAGAAGCCTTTTGTACAATGCAGTTATACCGGACTTTCAGTATTTAAATCCCTATAGCTTTTCTGCAAGCTAGAGCCAATGTTATGAAGAATACAAAAGCATGCACATTTTCAAATAACCAAATGTGCAAAAGAAACAAGATATGTATATACATGTTGGAATGTGTAAATTTAAAGCTGTGTTTTACGTCTCTAAGTTCTTTTATTACAGCTCATATTGCAGATGATTAAGCTTTCACATGTCACTGAATGTGAAACTACAACATACTGCCTTTATAAATACAGCCTTTGTCCCTATTTTCAACCTCGGCAGTGTTTTCTGTGGCACCCTCTCAGGCTGCAGAGTTCCCTTCTCTTCAAGTCTCTGGACAGTGCCTAGTGCACGTTTAGAAGCAGGAGTCTCCAGCGAGATCAGGTAGTGAGTGGGGATGAGAGACAGAAATGACAGAAGCCACCTAAAAGTGTAGGGGGGCTATGGGCTCCCAAACAGTGGCCCTGTCACCCTGCAGCATTGTCCTAGGTATTGTACAAACAAATAATACACAGAGAGTCTTTGTGCCAGACAGTTTACAATACAGTATCTATGGGAGGAGGAAAGAGCAGACATGAACAAGTTTTGGGTTAAACCACACTCTGTGCAATAAAACTCAAGTTGCAAGGTGACTTGTGATCAAATTTGCCCTCTGTAGCAGGGCAGTTATCCTGCTCCTGGGGGAAAAAAAGGTAGGCTGATTGCGGAAGCAGCTACAACTGTGGCCACATCCAGTCAGACCACAGCTGGCCCAGATCTAAGGGCTAAGGGTTAGCCTCACAAGGTACCTGAAGCAGAGCAGTGCTGGGAAAGGGCAAGAGGCACTCCAGCCTGTCAACTCCCCTTGTTTAAGGCCTAAGCAGATACTGGGGATACAGAGGGGCAGCCCAAGGATAGGCAGAGGCAGCGGGTCTGACCCCGCCCCCTCTTGCCAGTGATGAGTGGCCATTACAGACTGCAGTCTGCCCCAGAGAAAGGGGGTTAGATGATGACTGACAGTAGCCACTGAGGAAAGGTGGGCATAGAGGGTTAGGAGTTCCCCCGGGGAGGGGAGACCCAGAGCGAGGTAAGGGGCACCAGGATCCAGGGGTGATACAGGGGCCTGAGGCAGGAGAGATACCAGCGAGCAGGAGGTGCTCCAAATGCTGGAATTGAGCTAATTCCCAGTATGACCAGCAGGAGGTGCTGTGCTAATCGACTACACTCTCCAATGACATTTTCTATTTAATTGTTTTACCATGGGCCTATATTTTTGGCAGGAGAGATTATATTGAGTATTAGGGAGAGGCATGAAGTTAAAGAACAAATGGCTTGGGTGTATGTGTGGAGAAGGGAGCTGAGAGGATTCTTCTATTTGAGTTTATTTCCAATTTGTGAAAATAGTTCAACTACACAAAAAAGCTGTGAAATAAAACAGGTATTTTTGCTGGGAGAGAGGGAACCATCTTTGCATGAAAATAGGCCTATATTTTCTTGTTTGAGTGACAGCCTAATAATCCTGAGACTTTTTTCTTCTGGTAATGACAAGTTTTTTCTGCACTAAAACACATGAAATCAAACACTTTCTCCCACCCCTCCAAGTTTTGTTAGAAATCAGGCCACTGAAAGGAAAGCAGGGATGTTTGTGCACTAAGAAATGTAGCTTTGTAAAGATCTGATGTACTATAGTACACCTCTACCCCGATATAACATGAATTCGGATAGAAAGTAGCAAAGCAGTGCTCCGGGGGTGGGAGGGAGGGTGGGAGGGGGCTGCATACTCCACATATCAAAGCAAGTTTGATAAATGCGGTTTCACCTATAACGCAATCATATTTTTTGGCTCCCGAGTACAGCATTATATCGGTGTAGAGGTGTATATGTATCATGCCATTTAGGGGCATTTTGTTGTAAAATATTTGGCCCTAAACTTTGTATTAAATTTAAAATATTGGACTTGTGACTTTATGTAACTCTTGTTATTTGTTCTTCCCTGATTTTTCTCCTTTCATTTTATTTTTTTATTGCATTTCCTATCAAACCTCTTTCTCCATTGTGATGGCTTGTTCTTTTTCTTTTTCTATCTATACTTTCTTTCTTCCTTTCCCTTTACTCCGTCTTTCTCTTTCCCTCCCTCACATTGGTATGTTCTCTACTCCCCCCCCCCCATATCTTCCTTCTTTCTGCTCTTCTTCATTCTAAATTTCTCTCTACTAACTTTCCGTTACTAAAGGAATAGGCATTTGTGTTTCCTGCAAGCTTCATGACTTTGACATATATTCTTCCATTACATGGGTAATTCCTTTTAATGCTAATTAGAGTTATTTTACAGGTGTAGTGTTAATCCCCTGAAGATAACAGATCCCATTAACTGCTCTGGAGAACACTTCCAGGAAAGTTAACAAATGAGAGCTTGATAGTACCTGGACGACTTTTCAGTATATATGAAGTACCCTTTTCATGAAATATGTATCATTTGGTCTCCAGATACAATAAATAAACCCCATTTTTATTACAAGGGGTGGGAATAGGGTTGCCAACCCTCCAGGAAAGTCCTGGAGTCTCCAGGATTTAAAGATGAATCTTTAATTAAAGATTGTCATGTGATGCAATCTCCAGGAATATGTCCAACCAAAATTGGCAACACTTGATGGGGAGAAAATATGATCTTTGTTTTGTTCTATGTTTCACAGAAACAACTTATCTCATCCATCAGGCAATTCTTAAAAAGTCTGCATAAGCTTTGATAATAATGAACTGGAAAGATAGCATGCTCTAGTGGTCTGAGTAAAGGACTAGACGATAGCAGACTTGTGTTCTGTTCTTGATTCTATCTCAGTTTTCTCTGTCAACTCAAGCAGCTTATCCATGCCCTGTGGCTATGAGTTAGTTTCTACACATGTAAAACTGTGATAATGCTTGCCTATTTTTGTAAAATGCTGTGACATTTGGATAAAGGGCTCTGTATAAGAGAAAAGTATTATTGTTGGTTGGTCTGTTAGGAATACAAAAATATACAACCACAGCAGAGTCCATTTTCAGTGCAATTACAGCACGCTTGGGACATAGCTCCTATTTTATGGGAGTTGTGTATTACATACAGTATGACTCAAGCTACATTGACCATAATACTTAACAAACAAATCTATTGTGGAAATTGATTTCAAAATGCTTTCATTTATGAAACAGTTAACATAAGAAGGATTTTACTATAAGCAAAGAAAAATTAAAGGTATTACATTTCTTGTGCAAAAAAGCTGGTTTAGATGGAGACAGGGTTTAAAAGATATTCTCTAGGGCATAGTTTCTTGATGACATATTTCAGTTGCATGCTGTATGTTTATTTTTAGTGAATCCCTTTCTTATTTAATCCTTGTACTCTGTACAGATATTACAGAGAACAAGGGTTGCATCTGCATGTTATGATGCGAGAATAAAAAATGTGATTACAGAAATATAACCTGTTTCATAATATTCTATTCCTCCATTGACAGGAGGTCATGATACCATTTAGATCAATACTTCCTTATAGATTAATCTGAGATGGCTATGAAACATAGGTAATAAAAGCAGGAAGTACTATGTATAAAAGCCCATCAGCGTTTGATTGCTTTCTCAGAAATGGATACCATTTTTTATGTTTTTCAATGGATTTATGTTTTCCCCTCTTTGTAAATGGAATGTGTATATACTGGTAGGTTTTCTCTTTCTCTTTCACATTACTAGTAAAAAGGCAATACTGGTAAATTGAATAACAAATTTGTTTATAATGATTCAGAGGAGGAAAAAGGTGCATCCACTCTGAAAGCAACATAACCAACCATCTGACATTAGTATACAAGTAATTGTGCTTAATTGTCCTACATAAATGAAAGCTTATTTTTCAGTAAAACTGTGTTCCGCACAGTGATAAAATGCTGCTCACTCTTCAGTTCTGCTCTTTCCATTTCTTTTAATGACTACAAAGTGTCTCCAGTGATTATACATCAAAATATTCAAACCTGGGTGCCTTATTATGGTCTTATGTGCCACATCTTAGGCTACAACATTGGGAAATTGATCATTAACTAATTTCTCTATCAGTAATAATTTAATATTAGACACTAAACAGACTGGGATTAGGGATTTAGTTTTAGTTTTCATTTCAAATTGCCTATAGTTATGCTACACATAAACAGATGTTAAGATCATGCTCAAAAAATGTAATAGAAAGTACTTACTTTAGTTATTTAATAAGATATGCCAACAGCAGCAATACAGTCTGTGTTGGCTTAAGTAAATAAAGAAAAATAGTTGAATTTGTTTTGTTGGTAACATTGAGTATGGTTGGGGGTTTTTTCAATTTTATATTTACAGTCATTTGTATTGAGGTAATAGTTGAACTGTGATCATCTTATTACAAATGAATCCTATCAAAATTCTCAGGTGCTGGCACGGGGTTGAATCTACGTAAGCATAATAAAAATCAGTAAAGCTACCAAAATAGTGATAAAACCATTCCTAATCTAACAACAAAAACCCAGCAAAACAATGAAAGGGTTACTGTGTGAGAACAAAAGGGGGAAATGTTCCAAATAGCATGTTTATTATTTAAAATGAGTACTGCAGTCATTTCTAGAGGCTCCAATCAAGGAAAGAGGATACCTTCATGGTGGAAAGCATTGGAAGGAGGAACTGGTGATTAGCTCATTGGACTTGGGACTCAGGAGATTTGGGTCAATACCTAGCTCAGCCATGTACTTCTTGTGTGCCCCTTGGCAAGTCACTTAATGTACCCTGCACCTCAGTTATAAGATGGGAGTAATATGTCCCTACTTTAAAGGAGTACTGGGAGGATATGCTCAGATATTACCAGGAGGACCGGGTAACAGTCGTACACAATAAAAAAGACCAGTCTTTGCTCCAAAGAGATGTGGTTTAATTTTCATACATATGAGATGGAAAAACCTTTGATTATATTTTGACTTGTATTTAGCAGGTTGTTTTATTCACAATTCATATCAAACAGGAAAATCGTATAATCTCTAGGAAATTTCCTAGACAAACACGTTCCCTCTGGGAAGTGTGAGCTGCCTAAACATGGTAGATAATTTACAGTCATTGATGATTAAGAGGTACTAGAAAAAGTCTAGTTTTAAAATGGTACATAGACCCAAATGATAGTTATCAAATCAATAATTTTTCAGGTGAAGTAATTACCCTTGTCTGTTAATTTACTTTTAAAGGAGGTACAAACAAAAGATTACAAAGATAAAATTGGAAATATGTGTTTATTGTCTGTCTGACAGTCTGAATATTTCACCTCTGGTTCACAATGAATATTTATTGTTACTCATGCAGCCTCTGTCTAGTGGTGCCTTTTGTAGAGCAGACATATATTTGCATGGACTGATAGGACATATTTAAAAAAAATTAGCCGTCAGCCAGCATACTTTGTGTTTAAGGGTATATGTATTCAGGATTTCAGGTGAGAATGCATAAATGTGGACTGCTTAAAGCTTTCATTACATTGCCAAGAGAAACCAAATTAGCATGCCAAAAGAGCACATCCACCTCAGTGAAAGGTGCTGCACATACTGCTGTTTCTGAGTGATGCATATTTTGCTTTTGTCTGTTTGAATCAAAGTAAGCCACTTACTTAACTTACATGGCAGAGAGACCGGGGGAAGCTGGTGACTTTCCAGAGGGTGCAAGGGTTATGAGCTCCACACACTTCTAATAGCTATTGCTGGCACTGCTGCAGGCATTGATACTATTTACACTGCACCCCATCCTAGTAATATCAGAATACTATGCCTAGTACCATCGAACATGACCTACACGTTTTCTAATGGCTAGAGAGAGGGTAAATGCATGAGCCATATCAGTGCCTGGAAATATGCAGTAGGATAAATATATTGCTCCTTATGCCACTTGCTATATGCATTATTATTTTTTCTAGTCATTCCGAGACCAACTGCCTTGCAAATAGTGTTATGAGAGATTATACAGAGATGTGTACAGTATTTGCCCATTACGGCACCTTATTTTAAGTGTGTGGATATTGACTTCAGTGGGAGCTATTGGTGCTCATGACTTCTGAAAGTCTGGCCCCTAGATACTATCATGCTGCCAAAAACGCATGCATGATGCAAATTCCTATTATAATTGGAAAATAAAACAAAAGCTGGAAAAATGAGATGCTTGGAAAATGAGATTCATACACTGACTTGGGTTATTAGTGGCTGTGATGAATAAAATCAGAGTAGTACCTCACAATGAGAACAGTTGAGAAGGTCCTGTCTAGACTTCAAAATGCCACATTATTTTTTGTTTTTGATGCGAGTGAAGGGTTTTTGCAGATCTGTCTCAATAAAAAAGTTCAGAAAGCCCTGATCTTGATATATGCATGTATGTTTATTTAAACGACTTTCAGGAATGACTCAGCATCTGACGTGTGTTGTGGTATTCTGACCCAAATCTTTGAGGATCTGGATGGGATGGAAGTAACTGTGGATGGTAACTTTATTTGGATGAGAGACTGCATAATGTTCTGGAAGAAACAAAGACTATAATTTTAAATTGAAAAGATGAGATTGAAGGAGATCAAATAAAAGTCATTTTCTGGCTTTCAAGAAGTAATTTTAGCTAAGTGATGTTTTAATCTCTGATTTTGTAATGGCTTGTGGCTGTGGTGAGCTAGAAGGCAGTCCACAGATGTAGTCCAGGGTGCAAACGTATTCAATATCACAGGTAGTCTGGTGAATGGTTAGAGTTCTTGTGGGGCTCAGTAGCCAGAAGATCCAATCCAAGGGCCAGGTCATCAGGTTAGGGAGGTGAGGCTGTGTAGGGTGATGAGGCAAGGCAGGATCAGGCAAGGCAGCAGGATAACAAGGAAAGGTCAGGCAAAGCAGCAATGTGGTCTGTGCAGCAAGCAGCAAGTAATGGTCTCTTGCTCGGATGGCTTCCTCTTGTGGCCTTTATATAGTCTGGCCACCCAATGAGCCTGTTGCCAGTCCATCCAACCAGGGGCCTAAGACATAGCTGCTATGAATCTGGAGGCCTTCAGTATTCAGGCTGTCTGTCAGGGCAGTGGTTTGTAGGGATACTAAAGAAGGTTCATATTAGACATGGTTTATATGAAAAATGATTTATTGTTAGAAATGATTTAATGTTAATTAATACTTTATAACTAAAGGTTTATATTAGAAATAAATGTGATTCCCCAGATTTAGCCTCTAACCTGCAAGCCACCAGCTGTGTCTGTGTGAAGCCTGCTCACAGAAATACTTTGTCTAAAACATGTTAAAGGTTAATTGACTCTAAGTGCCCTTCTCTAAGTGACACTTTGTAATCACTA
>NC_133774.1:111864847-111937697 GCF_003597395.2 Chelonoidis abingdonii
CATAGGAATAAGTAGCCAAACAACATTGTTTGCTGTTATCTTTTATTTTATTATGGTATTTACAATAAATGTGACAAATGTCTTGTCCCCTTTAATAAGATCCTGCTAGTTTTTATTGGTATAACAGGTTCAGTGAACTGCATGGTGGCTAAGGATACTGCTTAAGGATCTGGTGGGCCTGTATTCAGTACCAAGCTCCTAACAGATTTTTCTTAACAGTCATTCTTACTGAGTCTTAAGCTATACTTGTAAACAATTTTTTTTTAATCTGTCTTTGTAAAAGCAAATGTGTCCATCCTACTGAATTGTTTCAGGAATCTAATTGAATTGGGAGATGGTCTCTCAGCAAGACTGGAAAGTCTGGATCTTACTAGCGTGAAGACATGAGGTTAGAATGCCTTTTTATTTCATACATGCAGTGGTGTTGTCATGTTGGTCCCAGTATGAGACAGACAAAGTAGGTGAGGTAATAGTCCAATAAACATAACTTCTACTGGCAATTTTTTTGAGATTAACAGAGCTCTTCGTCAGGCTGTCAAGGTAAACAGAATGAATAAGATAAATAGAAGGAGGGACCATCTGTATACCTTCTCTGGTTCTGAGAGAAAAAGAGAGAGAGTTCTGTGAAGCTTGAAAGCTTGTCCCTGTCACCAGCAGAAGTTAGTTCAATAAAAGATATTACCTGATGTACTTTGTTTTTCCATTTCATAGAGATTACATATTTCTCACCATATTGAAATGCTATATTGGCCAGCTAAAGTAGGGATCAAATGGCTATTATAAATTTTACCTTTGTTCTGAGGCCAAATTATGTGCTTGGAATTTGCAAAATGCAAAGATTTTCTTGTTATAAATTGGAGTAACATATGTTGTTTAGGGTGTGGTGTTTTGTTGTTTTGGTTTTTTTGCTGGGTTTGGCAGGAAGAAGAAACAATCCTGTCACTTAAGCACCAATCCTGCAAAGAGAACTGTTTGGATGGATCCTTGCTCCCAAGCAGAGCCCTCTTAACTTCTGCCCACACCATTTTATTTGCAGTAAGTATTTATTGTGTGCAGTCCTGGGATACCCAATTGAGATGAAAAAGTATTGTAACCTGTGGAGTCAAAAATTCCGAGCCCTGTATATAAAGAAGGAAATGGGAAAGCATTTGGGTTCATACCTCAATGCTATCAAGGAGGATCTGCTTCCAACATAAAGGGAGACTTCTAATGTTCTTTATGAATACATAAATAGCTGTTATAGCCTTTAATTGAGAGATCAGTCCGTTTAGCAGGTCCCAATTCTTGGTAAGTTTCCCATCTCTCAGTGGTTTGTGTCTATAAACACTCTGCAAAGTGGTCTGGGGAGGTTTGTATGAAAAGGAACTGACAGTTTAATTTGAGGGATTTTAAAAATATTTTTTGAAATATGCTGCACTATCAAAGTAAAACATTTTCCTGTAAAACGTACATATATAGGGAGGAAAAACAGTGTAGTACAGAAGACCATGGTTTTTTTTATCATGAAACTGTTAACCCCAATTCTGCAAACACTTAGAGCATAAACTTGAGTAGGTGCTTATGAAGTCCCATTGAAATCTATAATTATAAAATGGATTTTTTTAATTGTGAACTCTTATTTATCCAGCATAGGTGACTTCTGGTAAATAGTGATTAAATTTCTTCTCTAGTTGTGATTATTCAATGTTTATATTGTTTTTATTATACATATGAATTTTCAGAATATATTTAGTTGAGTGAGCACAGTAAAAATCCTAAAGGAGTTACATACAAAAAGCAGTCTCTAAAATATTAATATAAAGCAAGGGGCATATATCAAAGCAGTGCCTCTCTGACTGTAATTAAGTTCCTAGATAATTGAGTTCACAACCTTTAAGAACCACTGCATCATGGAATGGAGTTGGAGAAAGCTTAACACAACATCCTGTTTGGGGTGCCCAATTCTACCCCCAGGGAAATCAATGGGAGCTTTTCCAGACTTCCACAGAAACACAGTCAAGGGGATGTTTTGGGATGTTTACAATGTGATGTTAGTTTAAATTTGTGGTGAGATTGCCTCAGTGTTGGGACTTTCACCATCATTTATGTATGTGACTTTGCAATGTAATGTCAGGTAGCCACACAAGTAGTATTTATAGCTCAGAAATAATTGGATACACTCTTAGACTGAAAACTTGCTCTCAATGTTGTCTTTGTCTACTGCTAGGACAGAATGTTGGGGCAAGGAGAAAACTGGCCTCTGAATTAGAGATCTTGTTACAAGAACAACAGAACAGGGTTAAATATTTTGTGTCTGACTATTACATAGTATCTCCTTTCCCTTGAAACATACTCCTTAAAAAAGTTAAACAATAACACACATTTCCTAAACTTTGGGCTAAGGATTATTTTGCCCCACATGGAAACATATTTTATTTCACAATGTAGATATTTTGGGGTGGATTCTGACATAATTCAGTCAGCCCACAATTGCTTCTGGAACTATCTGCACTTTGGAACTTCCAAAACTATGCTCCAAACACCTTCTTCCATTTGGTCTTGGGGTTGGTCTGTCTTTGGTACTCCAAATATGTGAACAAAAAGGCAATGTTCCTTCTTTACAAAACTAGATTCTCCTCCTTCCCACCCCCACAAATTTTAATATGTTACTAGATTCCTCTGTGTGTGTGTGTTTTATAGCAGATGACAAGATTTTGGTTCAAATGCTGAAGATGGCCTGAACAAGCAATAGAACCGTGTCTCCCAGCTCAAGAAGGTCAGGTCTGGCTAGCCATTTTTGATTGATGTATTTTACCTTGCATTTTCCAAAGACAGAATGGTTGTCTTACCTTGTGTGAGACTGTACAAACAAAGCGAAAGTCAGTCCCTGTCCACAGGGCCTGTAGTCTGAACAGGCAAGATAGGTGAAGGATGTGAAGTGCAGTGACTTCTGGAGGTCACACATGGCTTAGTGGCAGAAAGAGAATTGGAAGTGTAGTCTCCTGACTCCCCAAACAGAACTTTATCTACTCTACCTGCATTGCCTCCCCAAAGCAACTTGTAGTATCTTTTCTTGATTACTGTCTTATTCTGTCAAAACGAGTGATATGCCTGATAGTTTGATATTGCATCTCCTACCACAGAGTAAGAACTTTTACAGGTGCTCTTAATTCCTGAACCCATTTATTGTGTCCACTGAGGCATCTAGGTGTCAGCCTTCACAAACAGAATTCTTTTCAGATGTCTCTATGGCTTCTGTGGAAAGTTTTTCTCCCTCTTTAATAACTGACTCCTTAACTGATGTGATCTGTGATTAAGAATAATTAGCAATTATATGCTCAGGGAGAGTCTTATAATCACATTTTTATTATTCTTGCTACAAATGTCTCTACCCTCTTCCTGGGATGCCTGTCTAAAAACATGTCTTTCAAATGCAATGTTCTTCTGTAACTAGAAGAATACACTCTAATTGGCCATGATTCTATCATAGTCACCATTGTCTCCACTCTCTTCCAACATATTAGAAATACCCTATACAGCAGAACCAGACAAACACAATAGGATGGCCTGGTACTGTTCATATTTGTCGACTCACTCCAGATCTGCAACATACAATAATATTTTTTCTCTATTTTCTCTAGCAATGGGAGATCACACTTTGTTTTCAGACAAATCCTAGGGTCCAAGGCAGATATATTTGGGAATTTGCCATCCTTTTTACTGTCAGTGTAGTCTTTATAGGTGAGGAACGACTGGAAACACCCACCAGTGCTTGTTTTCAGTGTTGTCATTGTCAGCTGGAATGGAGAGAGCCTGTCTCTGAGTTAAGCTTCAGGTCACAATAGCAATGCTCGATGTTGTTCTGGCTTGCTCCGAGTCCATTCATTGTATTACTTTCGGTCTCTTCTCCACCTTTTTTCCCATTTTTGGCTGCTAGGATGCAGAGTATATCGCTCCATTTTTCTCCCCCCTTCCTTCTATTCTTCTATGACTTCTTGGCTGCTACTAAGAACATTCCTACTAGCTCCTTCTCTCACTGTATCAAATTAATGTGCTGCAGACAACAGATACAATTGCAATGTAAATCTCTCTCACACAGCTGGGAGTAGAACCCTTTTCATTCTGCTTCAAACACAGAGCAAGTAGAATGCTCAGTAGATTTGTGGACTGAGTCATATTGGCAACATGTAAGTTGATACCTACATGTTACATATCGCTGCTCTTGGCCTCAGAACATGAGATGATCTTTTGTACTGTGAGCCAAAACCTACTGTCATTTATAATAGTGCAGCAAACTTAATTTCTCTTTAACTTACCTAAGTATTTTTTGTCTGCTGATTCAACGACGGTACATCCATAAAAGTGAGAGCACAGTTTGGTCCAATGAGTGCTGCAATAATTAACTCTGAATCCTCTTGCCTCTTGTCACCTCTTTTAAGATTATTTCATTTTTGTGTACTTATCCAAGGTGCCATCACAATGGCAGTAGTTAAAGGAAGCTGAGTGGCAAAGCAGGTTAATACAAGAGACTCGCACCTCTGGAACCTTACAAATTTAAATGACGATCAAATTCTGTATGGATTCAAGAACCAAATGAGTTTGCTGGCCTCAGCTGAATCTCAAGTGGACATTTGCCCATGTTACAAATCCAGCACTGCCCTTAGAATAAATCAGGGCAATTATATGCTTAGAAAATGCATCATAGATGTTAGAGATGAAAAGGGTCTGTTAGGCTATCCACTCCATCTCCATGCCAATGCAGGATTATTCCCAACAATGAGTTTTCAAGTACTTTGTCCAGTCAAGTTTTAGGCTGAACTAATGGGTCTTCTGTCTCTTCCCTGGGAGATGATTTAACAGCTTAATATATTTAACTATGCGTTTTCATTCTTATTATGCAGTCTAAATGTTCCCTGTACTAATGTCATCTCATTAGTCATAGTTACACTTCTGTGTACCACTTTAAATAATTACACCCTTCATATATTTGTAGGCCATTATCAGAATAGTGTTTTTTTTCAGGTTAGGATCAAAATGCTTTTGGCAAAGTCATGTGACGAAGCCTGCATAATGCTGGCTCCCGCTATGCCTGGCTCACATCAGTGTTACCAGTCTCTCCTTTTTACAAGCACCAAATTTCTCCACAAATATTCTTAAGAAAATGTTTAAAAGAATGGCAAACCAAATGAGCTTAGACTGTAAACCCACTGAGTATAGATATCACAGGAAGAATGGATCTATGTTCACATTTTTAGTGCCTTATAGATAAATTCTTATTTAATTAAATTTGTAATGATGTCAGTGGCTTCACAAGCCAAAGGGCTTCTCTGCTATATTAGGAAGTCTGTCCTCCAATTTGTTATAGACAGGCCAAGAAGTAACCACAATACTTAACATTCTTTCATATTTCCTTGGAGCACTTGCTGCTTTAATGGAAAGACCAGACAAAAGTGAATTAGAATGACCTTGCTTGTTTGAATTAGTAAGAATTGGTCCATGCAAGCACTTAATCAATGGCTGGCATCAGCCCGGCTCAGCTATGTGGAGGTCTCATAATTTGAGATACAAAGTATCTGTCTTTGCAGATTCCAACACTTGCCCTATCTTCCTCCCAGAACCCACTGTGCTAACACCTGTCTGAACTTGATATTTGAATTGAAGGTGCCTTAATGGGTTTCCAATTGTGCTTCACAGAGCTGCATAGTAAAAAGATTCCCAAGAGACATCAGGGCTCTTGTGCCTGAAGCCAGTGTTGAATGGCAAAGCATGGTGACGACACATTTTATCTTTGCTTTACTCTTTCAAGTTGCATCAGGCTAAAACTTCATGGTCAATTTGCAGTGAATTTTTTCATGATAAACTTTAGATTCTCTCTCTCTCTTTTTTTTTTTTAATTAGAAGGCTTTAAATAACAGAATTTGGACCCAGTTTCAACTTTTTTTCCTAGGTTCTGACTTAAGAAAATACTATGTTTTAAATACCTCTAAAAATTAATTTTCATGTAGTTACAGTAGCTTTTTTAAGACTTCACCACATCACTATCATGAATAATATTTTTAAATGTCCAGGATATTGCTAATTCACACTATAGAACTTATGGCAGGGATACTCTTCATCACATTTTTAAGCTCGCCAAAACATTATTGCTACCCCTTATATTTCTTGGCACTGAAGTATATAGTACAGTATGTTTATGGAAAGGAGACGAAGTTGCCAGACTAAGAATTTAGATAGATATAAATGTGACTTTCATTTATACTGCAATTCTATGCCCCATACACATCATGCTGGACATCATAAATGTTGACTCTGCAATTGTATGAATAACTTGTTTTTTTCAATTTGCTGGCAGTTGCAAAGGACTGGTGGAGAAAAGAATCCAGATTGAATTGAACCAAAACTGAAAATTAGAAAAACTTTGGCAAATCAAAAGCTGACACAAATTTCATTTTGGTTGAATGAAATATTTCATTCAGCCTAGGCTAGATTCATAAACCAGGGAGTGGGGAAAAGGAGACTCCCTTATAATTTTTAAGCCAGTGGTTAGGCAACTCACCCAGAATGAGGAAGAGGTGGATTCAGTTCCCCACTCTGCCTAATGTGGAGCAGGAATTTGAATTTGGATGTCCTGCCTCCCAAGTGAATATCCTAACTATTGGGCTACACAGTTGTTCTAATCCCATCTCTGTCTCAATTAACAGGTTGCTGCTGCTATTGCTGTGTAAATGGTTTCTGAGTTTGGGAGCGAGGGGATGATGGAAAAACTATTGGATGAATTTGTGTCAAATTGTCAAATAGGTTTGGGTCAGCCAAAACGTTGTTTTTTGACAAATATTCAAAAAAATTCATACGGCTCTAATTGACACAATTAAAGAAGGGATGTATTTAGTATTTTTGTGTGCTAGGTGCTTTCAGACAGAAATAATGCTCAGTAATGTTGCCCGAGTTATTGCAACCTTTGCCTTTCTAGCCTTGATGTGTATCTCCTCTTTTTCTTCAAGCATGACAAGAATGCTTCTCAAGATCATCTTTGTCTCCCATTATTCTAACCATGTTCCCCTCCTTGAATCTCTCTCCTGTTGTCCCCTTTTCCATGTGAGGTGCAGGATATGAGGCCTTACCATAAGGCTCTTGTTACATCACAGCCCATACCTACTTCTCTGTTTCTATTCCACTCTGCATCCCCTCTCAATTCCACTATGTCCTCACTCCCTGTTTCTCGCTTTTGTTTCCCTGTCCCACACTCAGCTTCTGTACTTGCTCTCATACGGCTCCTACTACGTGGAACAGCTTCCCAATTTCTGGAAGCTAGGCAAAATCCATCCTGCTTGAAATACCACCTTATGGCTCAGCTTTATTTGTGGAGTCTTCCTCTAAATGTCTTAACTGCTTAGGTCTGTGTGCCAATTTGCCCTGAGAGTAGGGTGTGTGTGTATATATGATTATTTTAAAAATAAATTGTAATCACGTGGAAGCAGGGATATGCCTCAGAGCCCTTAAAAGTGCTAGGTGCACTTATGACCTCTTGCAAATAATGGCAAGTGGGACCCAATTTCACTCTTTCAGACACAACCAAAATAAGTCTGACAATCTAACACACATCTTTTCTTAGAGTAGTGCTATGGGGCATTATTTGAGAGAAACCAAATACAATAGGAAGAAAGTGATCAAGGGAAAATAAAGGGTGAGACTACTTAGGATTTCTTATACTTATGCTTGAACACATTTTCACAAAGTAATTTAACTTTTGTCAACACTAGATTTAAAAACAAAATATTTAAGGGTGGGTTTTTTCTTGCTACTGTGGGATTTAAAAAAGACAGTTTCTGGATGAATGGATAGAATATAAACAGTTTATTTGAAATGACAATCCTGTATCACAACTCAAGAGGTACTGTACAAGAATCTATATAATTTAGTGTAGACGTGAAAGCATGGTGACAGATATACTTATTGTAGTTTTTAAAAGCATAATTATAATTTAATTAGGGAATATTTTTAGAATTAAAAGTGCCGTGATTTAAAATTATCTTTCCTGCAAATTTCCTAGTTCTGATATTCTAGCATGTGCTGTGCATGGGAATTCCAACAGAGTCAGATTTTGGTAAAGTTGTTCTTTCTGTACTTCAGAGGAACCTGAAACATCCAAAGCATTGCACTGCTATTCAATACTATTGGAGAGGTTAAGTGAAAGGATTGAATTCCATTTTTCCCAGCATCCACCAATGATTCTAGGGCTGGCGGGAGAGAGGATTTGGGAACACTTTGTATCTTGTACTCTTTTGTCTGCCTATTTAGACCATGATTCAGCAAGGCCTTTAAGCATGTGCGTAATCTCATTGAGATCATTGAACTACTCGCTAAAGCACCTTCCTGACCTGAGACCTTGTTAGGGCACAGAACATGTCTTCCTTTATTTTGTACCGCCTGGAACACACTACTGATATTTTTTATTAAGAATGCCTTTGAGGCAGGGTAGAATGTTGGCCCTGTTTTTGTTGACCTTTTGTCAAGGGGAGTTGATAAACAGGTTTTCTCCAGAGAAAAGAAAGAGGCCATCACCTCAAACCAGGTTGTGGCCAAATTCCATGGGCTATTCAGTGGTATCAGAAGTTGCAGGAAGAGATCATTGGCATTGTAAGGGGAGAAGACAGCAAGGACAGCATAGCATCCACATCTAGCAGGGAAAAGAAACTTTGTGTTGGGGCTATCTTTTCAAAGAACACTTATCAAAGGTGTACTGGACCATCAAAAGTGAAAAGGGAAAGAACCCCATAGTTATCCTTCACTGGGCAGACATAAGAGACCAGGGACCTCATACATCTGAGAAAAGTGGCTTCTTTAACAAAGGAGTTTGTATTCAATTCCCAGAGACTTCAGACGAAAAAACTGCTTAGGCAAAGATTGTAACTGGCTAAAATTAAGTGTATTTTTGTTTTTGTTTTGTAACTCCTTTTTTTCTATTTTTACTCTTTATACTTAGTATCACTTAAACCTATGACAGTTGGTTTAATAAACATGTTTTACTATAAACCAGTTCTGTGATTGAAATAACAGTGTCAAATCCCAGTTTAATGAGCTGCAGTGTATTCTCTCTTTAAAGAAGTGCAAACTTAATTACTTCTGTGCATGTTCCAGGAGAGGGCTAGACACTGCAGAGAGATGCATTTGAGGAGCTCAGGAGTTGGAATTCACCATTTGTTACCTGCATGGCAAAGTTTGAACTGGCAGAGTTCTGAAGAGTTTTCTGGCAAGGCAAACTATCTGGTGTGTCAAGGAGTTGTCACACAGTTGAGCAGTAGCAATACTCACTGAGGCTGAGAGTAACTGACAGTTGTGGAAACCTCATCAGATTGTCACATTGGCAGATGATATTTGAACTAGGAAGGTGTTGGGGTCAATCTGCCAAAAAAAAAAAAAAACAACAACTGGGTGGTGGAATCTAGGGTGTGACCTCTATGCTGGTAAGACGGACTGTATCTGTAAGGCCTGTGAGCCATAACAACACAGCATTAAAGGCACTCAGATTTGTCGGGCAGACAGCTACACAACCCTTTTACTAGTTGACGCTCAAACTGGCACACACTCCAACCTTTCAACAAGGCTGAGAAGACTGCCGGTAACACTCCTTTGCAAGCTTGCCGGTAATTCCGGGGTTAGCACTGTAAATTTAAGACGTACCAATGCCCTAATTATTGCCCTTGCTGACTACTGAGAAGTAGCATGGGGATCAAGTCATTGTGGTAAGCTGGATTCAACATTCAGCTCTTCCCTTTGTATTATCACCAATATGATCCGGATAGCTCCAGTCTCCAAAACTTCCAGCCTTGGCTAGTATTGATCCCCCAGTAATTAGGCATGAGGGTGGGGTGCTGGCCACATTTCACTGCACACAACTCAAGACCTCATACTTCACAATTTCATCTCAAAACTACATCAAAAGAGTCAGTTAAAGTTAGGATGTCTTTTTCTGAAATAACTGACCCTATCAGACAGGACCTTTTCTAAGGAACAATGGCAACAAGTGGTGTGGGACTGTATTTTGGATTAATGGTTCATTTCATGGCAGACAGACACCTCAGACCTGCATCCCCTAGTCTCTCCAGATCAGTTCTCACATGCCCCTCAGAACAGCCATCTGAACTGAAAGATTCTTCTTTGTTACAACAGGATAGATTGGTCTTTAGCTCCAAAGGGGCGGGACAGGAATCTCAAGAAGCCCAAATGGTTAAAACCTGAGTTAAAAACTGCCCATGACCACAAACTGTCCTCTTTCTCATCTTGTTGTTGAACTGGATGTGTTTGACATCTCCAGATGATGATGCTGTGGGTGGAGTGACAACATCACCTACCGAACATCTAATTAATTGTGCTATCAGAAGCCATGTGTGAGAACAACTACTACTGGCATTTAAAAAATGTAGTATACAATAACAGTCTGAGCCAAGTGCCATAGCACTGATTGAGCTATGAAAACAGAAATGTCTTCTCAACGAGACAACTGACCTCTGAAAATTCAGAATTGAATCAAATTGGCGGAGTAGTGTAGAGAATCTGGTACTGCTAATGCCGGACCTGGCAAAATAGTGTACTGAGGGTATGTCTACACTATGGGATTATTCCGATTTTACATAAACTGGTTTTGTAAAACAGATTGTATAAAGTCGAGTGCACGCGGCCACACTAAGCACATTAATTCGGCGGTGTGCGTCCATGGTCCGAGGCTAGTGGTTATCAGTCGTTCTGTACTGTCTGCTGCCATTGTAAATTGGCAATGAGATGACGGTTATCTGTTGTTCTGTACTGTCTGCTGCTATCATGGGTGCCCCTGGCTGAGGTCGGCTGGGGGGCGCAAAGGCAAAAATGGGAATGACTCCCCGAGTCAATCCTCCTTTATGGTTCTAAAATAGAGTCAGTCCTGCCTAGAGAATGGGGCAAGTGTACTAGAGAACCAGTGTATCAGAGAGCACAGCTGCTCCGTGTCAGATCCCGCAGAAAATGATGAGCTGCATGCCATTCATGGGGGGTGCCCCTGCAACAACCCCACCCGTTGCTTCCTCCTCCCCAACCTTCTGGGCTACCGTGGCAGTGTCCCCCCCATTTGTGTCATGAAGTTATAAAGAATGCAGGAATAAGAAACAGTGACTTGTTAGTGAGATAAAATGAGGGGGAGGCAGCCTCCGCTGCTATGATAGTCCAGCAGGACATTAAGCGGTGCGGGGGAGAGGAGCCCAGCATGCATCCAGGACTATTTCCCTATGCTATGATAGTCCAGGCAGTACAGAATCTTTTCTTTACACATGAAAGGGAGGGGCTGATGGAGCTCAGCCCCAGTTGCTATGATGAGGACGGTTACCAGCCGTTCTGTACCATCTACTGGGAATGACCAGGAATCATTCCTATTTTTACCCAGGCCCCCCCGGCCAGCCTCACCTGAGGCCAGCCAGGAGCACTCACGGGCTGATGACAAGGACGGCTAGCAGTCCTATTGCACCATCTGCCACCGGGGAGGAGGGAGAGCGGATACTGCTCTTCACTGCTGCAGCATCGCGTCTACCAGCAGCATTCAGTAGACATAGGGTGACATTGAAAAAAGTCAAGAAACGATTTCTTCCCTTTTCTTTCACGTGGGGGGGGAGGGGAGTAAATTGACGAGCTATACCCTGAACCACGCCGGACAATGTGTTTGAACCTACAGGCATTGGGAGCTCAGCCAAGAATGCAATATACTTTTCGGAGACTGCTGTGGACTGTGGGATAGCTGGAGTCCTCAGTACCCCCCTCCCTCCCTCCATGAGCATCCATTTGATTCTTTGGCTTTCCGTTACGCTTGTCACGCAGCACTGTGTAGCCTGGAGATTTTTTTCAAATGCTTTGGCATTTTTCTTCTGTAACGGAGCTCTGATAGAACAGATTTGTCTCCCCATACAGCGATCAGATCCAGTATCTCCCGTACGGTCCATGCTGGAGCTCTTTTTGGATTTGGGACTGCATTGCCACCCGTGCTGATCAGAGCTCCACGCTGGGCAAACAGGAAATGAAATTCAAAAGTTTGGGGGCTTTTCCTGTTTACCTGGCCACTGCATCTGAGTTCAGATTGCTGTCCAGAGTGGTCACAGTGGTGCATTGTGGGATACCGCCCGGAGGTCAATATCGTCAATTTGCGGCCACACTAACCCTAATCCAATATGGTAATACCGATTTTAGTGCTACTCCTCTCGTTGGGGAGGAGTACAGAAACCGATTTAAAAAGCCCTTTATATCGATATAAAGGGCCTCGTAGTGTGGACGGGTACAGCGTTAAATCAGTTTAACGCTGCTAAAATCGGTTTAAACGTGTAGTGTAGACCAGGCCAGAGTCATCAGTGCTGCACATCTCCTGAGTACTAAGCTCACTGAAAACAGTAATAAATAATCTTAGGTGTTAAACTTCATCATAACATTGTTCATAAATTCAGTGTATTTTCTTTATAGGTGAGTGCAATGAGCAAAAAGCTGTAAAAAATCATCACAAAAATTTGAATTTGCTAGCAGTATGGTACTAAGATAGATAGATAGATATAAATATAATATCAAAACTTCAAGGGTGCATTTAAATGTTAATTCTTACCAATTTACAACCATCTTCCTGATAATAATGAACAGCCATCCTCTAAGGAGCTTCACTGCCTATGCAAAGGTTTGTCAGAAACCAGAAAATGTCAATCCATACTTTTTTGTGTATGGAAGCTCTGATATTTAACTTGGTTCATTGGTCTTACCTCTTTTAGATGGCTACGAGTTTCTGATGAAATGTAAATTTGAAATGAAAATTCAAACTGTTCCACATCATTAACTGAGTCTAGATTTTTATTCTTCCTTGGAGGCTTGCAGTACTCTACTGGAAAAGAGTATTTAATGTGAGACAGTAGTTCATTGCTCATTTGCAGGACAAGAAAAAACTTGGCTTCAAAACCACTCGAGTTAGCAGTTATATATTGCAATACTTAATTTAAATAAAACCTTAGCTGTTGTTGTGTGTATTATAAATAGCATTATGTTTTTAAAAGAATGTTCTTAGTTAGTCAATAAATCCAAAATAAAACATGCTTGAATTAAAGCATGCGTGTCATGCAAACTTAATTCTATCCCTGTGTGCATTTATGATGGTCTGTAAGTATATGATTACATCCTTTTATTTTTTGTTTCCACAGCACCTTTTTTTTAAAGTACTATTTAGGGCTGGAAAAGACAGTTATGGTAATCTAGTCTGACCTTCTGAATAATCAGGACATAGAATTGTGCCCAGTAACTTCCTGCTTTCAGCCTAGTGAAGTGTACGTAAACTATAGCATATGTTTTAGAAATCCATTCAATATTGATTTGAAGCCTTAAAATGATTGAGACCATGACAGTCTCCTCCTGAATTTTTTTGATAAGATAAACGCAGTTTTCTCTCACTTACTGGAAGGTATGTTTCCCAGACTATATGAATTATTTTTGTAGCTCTTCTCTGAACCCTCTTTAGTTTTTAAACATTGATTTTAAAGTATGGCCACCAGAACTGTATATTGCATTGAATTGTTGAGACCATTATAGGAATACAAGTATTATTATGTGGAAGCCCCCTCTATGTGCTAGGCACCTGTCAGACACTTAAGAATAGTCCCTGCACCAGGGAGCTCAAAATGTGAAGTCTTAGATTAGATATATTACTGATTGGAACTATATTCTGTTTGCAGACACAAAGCATGTAACCAGGTCATGAATGATCACTTGCATATAGGCAACCATTAACTTTGAATTCATTGATCAGTTCAGCTTTATCCATTAGAATAAGATCTACAAATGAGCTGCCCTATCTTGGATGCAATATTTTTGTGTTTGATTAGCCTATATAATTTCTAGAGATTCAAGGATATTTTACTATTGGCAGCCTGGGACCTCAAGGATTTGTCCTTAGTTTGAATCCCTGCATGGATTTTTTTTCCCTCGACACATTATAGATATGTATAAGGAACTGCGTATTCTCTTCTCTAGTGTAATTTGAGGGTCTATAACAGACTTTGTTCCACCAATACCCCATCTTGTGCTTGTTCATTTAGAAAAGTGGTTTTCAGCCTGTGGCCCGTGGACCCTTGAGGGTCCACAGACTATGTTTAAGATTTCCAGAGAGGACTGTACTTCCATTCAAAATTTCCTAGTGGTCTGCAAATGAAAAAAAGGTTGAAAAGCACCGATTTAGAACATGGCTATGTTGTATGGATCTATCACCACTTGGGGAATTGGAGTAATAGTGCAGATGCTCTGTCAATGAGAGAGAGCATTCCTATCTGCATAACCAGCACTACAGGAGGGCAGCTACACCCACACAGCTGTGCCACTGTAGTACTTCTAGTGTAGACTAGCCTTAAGAGCAGTAGACAGTGGTGCAACTTTAAGGTGGAGAGATGGGGAACAGGAGGTGCAAAGGAAAACTGTAGTTAATAGAAACAGGGAAGAGGAGACTGGGGACAAGTGCCGTTGGGAAAAAAAAAGGGGTGGAAAGGAGAAACAAGATGATCAAGAGCAAACATGAGAATAAAATATATAAAAAGCAGAAAAATACACCCAGGGAGGGAGAAGAAGTTGAGAAGAGCAAAAGAGAACAAGGGAAAACAGAGGAGAAAACAGGCAGAGATGGATGGAGAATAGGTGAGACAAGGCAGTGGCATAATGTGAGGAAACACTTGGGGGCAAGAGCTCAACTGTTGCAACTTTGGGAACCACCAATTTGCATGCAAATTGCAAATCTATCAAAGCAGTCACAATGATTTTATTTTTATAATGGCAGAATTCAGCTTCATCTCCACTAAGCAGGGCCTGAAATTGAGATTTTGTTTTTTGATACCAGCTACTGTACTGTTACTATTTACCAAAATAGATTACTCTGTCAGACTCCAAAAAAGAGACTAGTGGTAGGTGGTCCTAAAATATTATCCAGATTGTCTGTGAGCCTCCCTGATCCTCAATCTTGATTGGGAGCTTCCTTCTGCCAAAAGATTCTGCTGGCAGTTGGGAAGGCGCAGCCAGTCTGTCATCTTTCCCACACTTTCTTATCCAGGCAGGCTTTGCATCCTTTACCGTTAGCAGTAATCTTTGTAGGGGCCATTTCATTACTCTTCTGTCAACTGTAGGCAGTGATGCTGGGGCTGTTAATATGTATTTTGAATTTGGAATGATATGAATCTTGCCTGGTTTGGCTATTGCTGAATCTGCAGATTTAGAGCTTCACAGCCACACTAAGCATTGTGGAGTACTCCCAACAAGGAATCAGTGGGGAAGAAGTGGAAGGTACTTGTAACATTTTTATGACTGTTACTCTTTTTTTTTTGTTTGTTTGCTTACAGTGGTGGTAAAGGATAACTCAGGGTTAATGTACTGTTGTTGTAGCCGCGTCAGTCCCAGGATATTAGAGAGACAAAGTGGGTGAGGTAATACCTTTTACTGGATTTACTTTTCTTGATGAGAGAGAGATGCTTTTGAGCTATGCAGAGCTCTTCTTCGGGTCTGGGAAAGGTACTCGGTGTCACAACTAAATTCACTCTATATCTGACTGCATCCTCAAAGGAAACCTGCACAACACTTTCAAAAGATAAGCCTGGGAGCTTAAATTCATAATTCTGTTAGACACTAAAAATCTTGTCTTAATAAAGAAACTAAATTTATGCTTATTACAACAATCTGGCACACCATTAACCCCCTTTTTTGTCCTATGACTGCAGGGGTGTTTATTGGACCTCTTTACCTTGACTGGTCCCTTGGAAAGTGATGCTCAAGCTTATTAACAGGAAGACCACATAAAGCTAAGCACAACCTTGTGTGGGCCAAAGAGATTCTACATATTTTAATAAGATTTAAATCCAGCTGTACTGATGTATATGTTCAGCTTGTTTCATATATATTTAGATAGGTTATTTCATTATACAGTATTGTCTATTTACACACTTCTGTAAATTAAATGATGTAAATATAACAAAAATGCTAATGAATTGTCCGTTATATTGTGTTGAAGCAGGTGAGCTGTGTACGACCAGTGGGCCATATGCTGGGCACCCCTACCTTTGGTTTAACATACGTAGTTTGCACATATTCTCTCTCTTCAACCTTGTATTTAGCAGTGACACTCTAAGTGCCTCTACCAGAGCTGAGGAAGAGCTCTGTGTTGCTGGAAAGCTTGTCTCTCTCTCTCATCAACGAAAGTTGGTCCAATAAAAGATATTATCTCACCCACCTTGTTTCTCTAAGTCAGGGTCAAATCAATTTTAGGTGGTTTGCATGTCTGCAGGAATATTTACTTCAAATAACCCAATCACTGGTACTGAACAAATACAAGTGTCAATTCCTTTTGAATTTTTGCCTCCTCCATACTCTGATTTACAGGATGGCTAGTAAGAAGTGGGGGGGGGGGTTGGGGAGGGGGAATCAAATTGAAGAAAAGAAACAAAGGACTTTGGAGGGATTAAAAACCTCTCTGCTGTAATTAAGATTTAGAAGGAAGCAATAAGTGGGAGAATGATGGAATTCCACCCTGAGAGAAGTGGAGGCATAAGGCCTGTCACTTGGAAGAGTCCAATCAAAAGAGAATTAAGAGGAGTCAAAAGTGCAGCAAAATCTGTATCAGTGACAAAACCCTGGAGAAGATTCACAATATCAATAGCAGTCTAAGGATCACTGTAGCAAAAGGCAGGGGAAAGGGTTAACTGTATTGGCTAGGAATTTTAAATGTTCTGCTCAGTTCAGGGAATGGGCAATGGTCTTTTGATTGAACAAATCCCCCAACCCTAATGAATCATAAATGGGATAGAATGACATTTGGATTGTTTTTACAGACCATATCAATGAAAAGGTTGGGAGGATACTTAAACATCTCTGTGCTCTGTGAAACCTGAGATTGCCTGTGTGAAATTCGGGGCTGTCCTTCCAGGGTGCTGGGGGTTTTCTTAATGTGGGTACAGCCTTCCTCTGAAAGAACAAACACATAGTCGTCTTTCTCTCTCTTGGTGATGGAGTATCTGCCCTCCTCACAAGTATTTCTCATTTTAAGCAGTCTCTGTCACAGTCTACAAATTATTTTGTCAGTCCTTCACTTGTGCTCAACTTAATTTTAAGATCAATGAATTTACTTGCCAATTTGACAGAACCATCAGTTGTTGGTACAATTAATTAAGCCTTACTTTTTTTTTTTAACTCAAGCCCAACACATCTTGCTGAACTTAATTGCCACTCAATCACACAGTGAAATTTTCCTGAAATTAAAACCCTGCTCAGCAAAGGGAAACAAAACTTCAGCTGCTTCTTTAAGTTTCATTTGTGTTTGGTTCTGCCACTCGTAAGATAACAAAATTAGATCTTTGAAAATTCTGCTGTCCACCTTCTCTTAAACAATCCTGTCTACAACTCCAGGTTAAACTGCATAACTTAGGATACCTCTCTGTAGCTTGTTACACTTAGGATCCTTTCTGCAGGAATAAATGAAGTGTAAGAAGTATTGGGGGAGAATGGTGGGTAGAGGGGACATAACACCTTACACTTGAATTGCTGTCTGGCTAGGTTAATCAATATTACAATCAGGAAGATAGCTAGATATTATGCACACTTTACAGTACTTGCCACATCAAACACTCAAACTCCAAATATCACTCATTTAGCATGACAACCCCATGTTAGAAACTAACAACCCATTCACCTTTAAAACATTCTCTGAGTTCCTTTGTGCCAGCAGCCTTTTTCTCTCTGGTATGTTTCCTGTGCTGAGATTACTGTCCCTCTCTCTACCTGAATGGGAAATTGCGGAAATAGCATTGTTGACAGGAATCATTCCTTCTGTGGTTATGAAAAGGACTGGTTACTGTCAGGGGAGATAGATGAAGGCCCAACTTCATGGGCCCTGTTATCGTGTAATCCATAGTCAGACAAAGGTCTCATTGATTTAAATGGAGGTCACTCACTCCTCTAACTCATTGACTGCAATGGAAGTTTCAGTCTGTCTGAGGACTCCAGGATCTGGCCCTTTATCTGGCCAAAATGGATCAATTTTTCACACTGTCACAGCATATTCAAGAAGGACAAAGGTTTTTGTTTAGTGAAACTAAAGAGGACTGTGAGGAAAGAGTATATAAGAATAAGTGGGATAGAAGATGAGAAGGAGAGCAGAAAGGATGTGGAAGAAGTTTACATCTTCCCCAGCAACTCAAAGGGAAAATAATCAATGATCTACTTCTTTTGCTTTCACTTGCTACTGCCCCTAGACATTTAAATATTTTAGAGGTGGTGGAAGGAGATAAGGGTTTTAGTTTGCTGCTCTGCCAGCTTTAGCAATTATTTTTCTATTAACTATTGAACATGATGATTATCCACTTTTAAGCCTCAAAGTGTGGCCAGTCATTTCCCCCACCTCAATACTTCCGGAGACTCAGTTGTCACCTAGATCTCCAGCTTATTTCTGATGCTAGAATTACAGAAGTGAGAGATGGTAAAGACCTGTTTAAATTCAGGGGAATGTTCCTGTTGTACATGTTCTAATGCTTTGCACAGTTTTGCTTTAATCATCCCATACTCAGTGCTGGCCAGATTTACAGCACTTCCTTTGGGAGTGTATTGCACTTTGTGAAATCCATTAAAGTTAAGAAGTTTTTCCTGATACTTTCACTTTCCTAACTGTATCCTATTGCACACAATTCCCTGTTTATTCTACCCTAATTCCTTTTCATTTTGTAGACAATAATCACGGTAAGTTTTTCCCCACTCCTTTAACCTCTGTTAGTTGTTGCTTAATGAAGTTGTGCATAGAATTGGATCCCTGTTAGTCATATTGTTTGGGCAATGCCAAAATATATTCAGATAACCAGGAGTTGGGTAACTCAGAGCAAATAGCCGCTGAATGAATAGTAGTACATCACGACCCCGGTATTTCTTTAAAAAGGTTAGTATGAATCACTGGTCAAAAATTTTCCATCGAAACGGTTTTTAATGAAAAATGGGATTTTTGACTAAACGGACTTTTTTATTAAAAGTGTGTGCTTTCCTCAGAAACTTATTTTTATGTATCAAAAATATTTTGACTGAAAAATGTGAGTTGTAGTTTGCCCCTTGAATCCTAATTCTCTTCTATGGGTTGAGATTCCCAGCTGAACTATATCTCCCATGATACGCTACTCATTTCTCACTCTTCTCCCTCTCCCCCCTCATCCCCCACGCACGGGTGGTAAAAGGAAGCTATGCATCATGAAATCCTTGACAATGGTGGTGGTTTCTTCAATCGATCAGTTTTTCCTCCCCACCACCATAGCTGCCTCATCAAATCCAGAGGATTTAGGTCTTGAAGAATGATATCCAGAAGCTGGAATATTACCACCATATCATAATAAAAGCATAAAAAAATGCTGCTCCTACTATTAAGTTTCCTAAACTATAAGCAGATCACAAACATCTCATAATTCTTGAGTGTGGTTGTCAGGGATTTTATGGAATTACAGCATCCTAATTAATGATTCCCAGCTACCAGGCTTGAGTTATAGGGCTGTGATGCCCTGCTTCAATGTAACAGCACTGGCAAAAGGGTTCGGGAATGCAGTCCCACTGCTTTTGCCTGCGTAGGTACTACCTGCCTTTTGAAGTCCCTTTTAATTGGATGGAACTGACCCTTAACAAGGTTCCATTCCCCATGAGAACCCTGTTGTAAGGGTTGGAATCAGTGGGACTATTTACACAAGTAAAGTTAAACGTTTTTATAAGGATTAGCTGGACTGGGGCCTTACCCAGCAATGTTCTTCTTCTTCTTTTTTTTTATCCTCTCTCCAGAGCTTGGTTATTTGCACAGTTTCCTCCTTCGCTCCTTCCTTAAATATTAAAGTTGTCTGCCTTTCTTCACTCCCTGACTCCCACCTCTTTCTTCAAAGAACAATCAGCAATGTCTACCAGGAGACGCATTTTCCATGGTCCTAAGGTGCTAATCATAGCTGTTTTCATTCCACTTCATACTTGTTAAAACTCAGACTCGTTGTGATATTTGACAACAGCTTCAGTTTTTTCTGTTCTCCTCTGGACTATTATTTCCCTTTAGTGGCATTTCACCTTGATTTCCCATCTGAGCAATGGGAACAAGGACTTATTCAGCCATTCTGCTATATCTGTTCATGTGGTATTTTAAAATCCTTTATTTTCCTTCTTAGTGGTCCAATGGCTTTCCTCATCAGTCTCGTTCCTTTTCTATATTTAAAGAATACTTTGTTTTAGTCATTTCCTATGCTGCTCCAGTGGCTCAAAGGGCAATTAAAGTAACTTCATGCAAATAGCAGAGAATTCCCCTGGCACGGGAATCATCTGATGCAGGAAAACTAGCTATGCTAACTTTATCTCATCTGTTAATAGCCATCCATGGTGTAGGAGTGCATGCTGAGGACTGGGCCAGAGCCCAATCCTCAGGGAGCAAAGCAACCATTTGGAACCATTCCAGCTAACATAATTTAGAGCATTTCTTAGGCTGCTCTAAGTTACACTGGGAACCATTTCATTCCCTGGCAGGCCTGGAACTGGAGACATTGCTTAGGGCCAACATTTTCTACCACTTCGTCATCTACATCACATGTGAGCTCTGTGAAGCTCCGGATCTAAATCATGTATTCCTAGAGAATATTTACCATTTGGGAGGAAAACTTACGCAGCTTCACTTATTGTGCTTTTTGCTCAGACTTCTTGAAATGGATTATCTCTATCCACAAATGACTCTCTCTGGGTATGTCTACACAGCAAAGAACCACCACAGCTGGCTCAACTCTAGAATACATGGTTGTTTCATTGCTGTGTAGGCTGTAGGGTGGGAAGGTTCCAGAGCTCAGGCTCCAACCGAAGCTTGGAAGTCTACACAGCAATGAAACATCCCTGCAGCCAGAGTGCCATGACCCTAAATCAGCTGGAAAGGGCCAGCTGCAGGTTTTTCTTTGCCATGTAGACATACCTGTCTTACTTCCAATTACAATATATGCCTCATGTTTCACTCTCTTGCAAAATTCTCAAGTTTACTAAATATTACCTTTAGAAGTTGCCCTTTTCATTAACAGATGATATGAAATAATGACTTGCGGGGTGGTGGTAGGGAATATCTTATTACATGTAATTCCTTCTACCCAGTATTCTAGAAGATCCAGACAGCAAATCTCCAACTATAATGTATTCTTACTAATAGAAAATTATTGCAGCTGGCTTTTTACTCAACATTTCTTCATACATTCTATCTATCAAACATAGCAATGCAAATGGAAGATGTCTGCCTCTATTTAAAAAATGAAAGTTCATGATTTAAACCTAGACACATATATACACTTTCCAAGGGTAATTCAGTTTCTCATTTATTTATTTAACTACTAATGATTTTGTATATATAATCTATATTGTGTGTGTATCTTGGTAGGGTTTCATTTAGCTCTTTGAATAAATACTGTTGACTACATTATCAACATTTAATCTATCTTGCAGCAAAAATCTCAAATTCACTGTATATTGCCTCCAAATATAGATGGGCTCAATCCTGCAAGGTACTTAAGCACATGCTTAAAGTTAAACAAACTTAAAGGGTTCTCAGCATTTTTCAGGATCAGGCCCAACATATAGATCAATGATTTTTTAGTCCCTAAGTACTCAACATTGTCTATTCAGAGAGCTAAATGATTTCAGATTACCTTATAATGGACTCCCATAAGTTACTATTGGACTCTAAATACTGTATGCCTAGATTTAGAGAAGGTGGTACACTGGTTAGCATACTAGCCTGGAGCTTGGGAGACAGAGATTCAATTCATTGCTCCGCCACAGATTTCCTCTGTGACTGTGAACAAATCACTTAATCTCTTGTACCTGACCTTTTGTGACATGAAGGTAACAATACTTCCTTCCCCATTGGTGTGTTGTGAGGATAAACATCCTAAAGATTGTGAAGTGCTCAGATTCTATGACAATGGGGGCTATGTTTGTATCTCAGATGGATAAATTTAAATTATGGCTTCTTTTTGTGTTTGACAGAAGAGGATGGTTCCCAACTTGCTGCTTATGTCTGGTAAATAGACTATACCCAGAAAAGTCTACCAAAAAATAAATCTAGTTGCAATAATTTTCTACATTATAAATGTTACTTGTAAAATCCAAAAAAGAAGCTGCATATAATTCAGAATACTAGGCCCTGCTTGCAGATCATGTTTCCTTGCATTCTATATAATGGGATGGATGAATCCAGACATGTTTTTGTAGTGTGACTGGAAAGCTGTCATTGTTTTAAATAACATTGCTTCACAGCAAGCTGGCAGGTGAATCTAGCACTCTGCTACTTTGCCACACATTAAGGATGTGTACTGACCCTGATATTGTGCACTAAAAGTTCCCTAGCACATTTTTATCTACCCCCTATGTTCATGGTTTGTTTGCTGGAACTTCTTGAATATTCAGTTTTAAAAGAAAGCATCACATTTGAGAGACAAATGCTTTCTTACTACTTTATTATTTCATCTTGTCAATGAAAATGTGTAGAGTAAAACAATGCATTTGCAGAAACAGTATTTGGTGGGCTTCCAATTTTTTTAAAGATGCATATCGCAAAGTAATTTAGAAAAGGAATGAGTTGGAGACCCTCAGTTTTTGAGTGTTCAGTCAGAGACACCTTAAGGCCTAACTCTCAGAAGATTAATCAGCACTATCTGAAAATCAAGGCCCTTTTAAAGTGTCTCAAGTTGGCTAGGGTTACCATAGTTGAACTTTCATAAAAGAGGACACTCCATGGGGGAAGAGTAACCCCGCTTCCTATCCACTCCCTCCCACTTCCCGGCCCCTGACTGCCCCCCACAGAACCCCCAACCCATCCAACCCGCCCTGCTCCCTGATCTCTCCTTCTGAGATCCCTGCCCCTAACTGCCCCCCTTGGCCCCACCCCCTATCTAAGCCTTCCTTCTCCTTGTCCCTGACTGCCCCCTCTTGAGACCCCCCCACTCTAACTGCCCCCCTAGAACCCCACCCCCTACCTGTCTCCTGACTACCTCAACTCCTATCCACACCCCTGCCCCAAACAGGCTCCCTAGGAACCCCCGACCTATCCAAACTCCCCTGCTCCCTGTCCCCTGACTGCCCCAACCCCTTTCCACACCCTTGCCTCCACACAGGCTCCCCCCTGCTCCCTGTCCTCTGACTGCCCCCCGGGATCCCCTGCCCCTGCTCCAACTCCCCAGCCCCGTTACCATGCTGCTCAGACCACCATGTCATGCTACCGCAGACACGCTGCTGCGGTCCATCGTGGAGCGCACCGCTCCCTCTCCCCCCCAGAGCGCTGCCAGCGCAGTGTACTGAGGCTGTGGGGGAAGGGGGAGCAGGGGAGGGTCTCTGGCTGCTGGAGGCCCCAATGCGAGTGGCTCAATCTGGCCTGGCCACTCTCGCCATGCTCTGCATTGGGAGGGAAATCCTGGACCTTTTTAGATTTTTTACAAAGTCCTCCTGGATGGCTATTTAAAACTCAAAATCCAGACATGTGGTAACCCTAAAGTTGGCCACCAAATCACTTACCATTTCTGGAAATTGTGCCTGTATGTGTACAGACATGCAGATCAAAGTTTTTAATAGTCCCCCCTGTAACAAGCACTGTCTACTCAGAGAATCAAATAAAGTCTTGTGTTGTCTGTGTTTGTTTTTAAACACCCTGTAGATGGATATCTTGTAACCTGCCTTTATCCCTTTGGCTGGAACAGTTAGCCAACATCTGGAGCCATCTAGGTTGTTTCCTTCAGGACAGGAGATTGATATGAGTCAGGTATCTTCTTTGGCGTAATGTTCATTTACAAACAGGGTACACAAATTCCTCTTTCACCAAACCACATAGAAACCAACAGCAGTCAGTTTCCTTGCTAGGAAATCCAAGTGCCACTCCAGGGAGGCCATGCCCAAGAAGTTTTTTCAGGGTCACACTCACCACTCCTCCAAGCTTTCTGCTGGCTTTTTCTTTCTAACACACATGTTGCAAAACCAACATCCTAGCACCTTATTTTGCAATCAGGGAAACTTCTTACTTCTGACCTGCCAAGTGTTTTGGACAGTCCCTCCATTGTCTGTTCGTGGCTCTGCCACCAGCCTACTGAGTGATCTTGGGCAAGTAACTTCACTGTTATCTGCCTCAGTTTCCCCATCTGTAAAATGGTCATATGGACTTCCTTTGTAAAATTTTTGAGATCTATGGATGAAATGCATTATATAAGATCTAGGAATATTTTTCTCCCATGGAGTTCATAAGTAACACAGGGCATGTACCTTCCAGTAAAGGGGAGCTGCCAAGAAGCAAACACTGAACATCACCAAAGATATTCAGGGTTTGAAGCTGCCTAGGAAACTGAGGAGACAGTAATCCCAAGGAGCCCATTCAAACTGAATTCAATGTATGGAGAAGCTAAATGCTTTTGGAGGTCCAACATAGTGAGAATTTACCTCCAAACTTCTCTTCAGAATCTTTTTTTATTATTATTTATTTACTTAAACTATCTAGAGAAAGACACTTAAAATTCTCTGTATAAACTAGAGGACCCACCTAGCCAAGTGGTAATGCTGTAGTTCTTTCAGTGAATGCTTAAATGATGATCACTTTTCATTCTTTAATATAGGCATTTTTAAAAGGCTGTAATACATACCTTTCTGTATTTCCTGTAAATAAATGTCAAGTTATGTGTTACGTTATTAATCACAGCAAGTGTTGTACTGCAACTGTTGACCCAGTGGGGTCAACCTACTTTATGAAAATCAAGTTGTATCCTTTCTGCCTCATACATCATCAACAACAATGGCCAGACAATGAAAAGCAGGGTCTGACTCCAAAACAATTATTGCTGTTGATGGTAAATTATGAGGTATGATGCCAAAAGAAATATAGCTTGCTTTTGTGGACTACGTCGACCTCCTAACACTGAGGAAAAACAAAATGAAAGCATGTTTAGCTTAGGAGATTAAGTGAGCATGACAGGAAAGGCCAAGAGGTGATGAAGTGCTAGGTATTGTATTAGAGCAGACATTTATATGGTGTGCAATCTGACAGCATTATTTAAAAATCAGGCCTATTAATACAATTAGCTAGAGAAGAGGTTATTTTGTACATACTGAGATCACTTTAGCTGCAAATCACATATCCTAAAATTCAACTTTTTTTACATTAATAATTTTGATCTTAAAATGTCTTTAATCTACACACTTTCCAAAAATTATCTCAGTAGGATACCAGCATGAACCCTAGATTTACTAATGGAGCCGATTCTTCGTATTTAGTTGACAGGACAGTTAACAGTTGATTCATTAGTTTTCCCAGCAGATGTGCCGCTTCTTTCAACTAGAAGACAAACTGTTCCAGACACATAAAGAATGCTTCCATGAAAGCTTTCAATATGAAGACCGAGTTCAGTCTCTTCTACTTATTGATTAATTCTCTTGCATTGGACAGAGAGAGACAATATGAGCACAGTTCTGGGAGTTAAAAAATCATAGAATCATAGGATTGGAAGGAACCTTGAGAGGTCTGCTCCTCCAATCACTTCCACTCAAGGCAGAACTAAGTATTATCTAACCCATCCCTGACGTTGTTATCTAATCTGCTGTTAAAAATCTCCAATGATGGAGAGTCCACAACCTCCCTGTGCAATTTATTCCAGTGCTTAACCACCCTGACAATTAGGAAATTTTTCCTAATGTCCAACATAAACCGCCCTTGCTGCAGTTTAAGCCCATTGCTTCTTGTGCTATCCACACAGGTTAAGGAGAATAATTTCTCCCTGATCCTTATAACAATCTTTTATGTACTTGAAAACTATTATCATGTGCCCTCTCAGAGGCCTAATCAGCACACAGTAGAGCAGAAAAACTACTTCTTAGGTCTTACTTTCAACACTCCTGCTAATACATTCCAGAATGATGTTCACTTTTTTTTGCAACAGTGTTATAGTGTTGACTCATATTTAGCTTATGATCCTCAGGTCCCTTTTTATAGTACTCCTTCGTAGGCAGTCATTTCCCATTTTGTATGTTTGCAACTGGTCACTCCTTCCTAAATGGAGTACTTTGCATTTATCCTTATTGAATTTCCTTCTTCTTACTTCAGACCATTTCTTCAGTTTATCCAGATCATTTTGAATTTTAATTCTATCCTCCAAATTATCTTCATCCCCTCCCAGCTTGCAAACTTTATAAGTGTAATCTCTATGCCGTTCTCTAAATCACTTATGAAGATATTAAACAGAACCAGATCCAGAACTGATCCCTGCAGGATCCCTGTTATATGCCCTTCCAGCTTGACACTGAATCTCTAGGAACGATTTTTCAACCAGTTATGAATGCACCTTATAGTAGCTGTATCTGTATTATTGTATTTCCCTATTTTGTTTATGGAGTCTGGATCCTGTTCCCTGACATGCAGGGAGGGGTGAGTCACTTAACTCTGTTCCTAGTTTCCCCAATAGATAGATAGTATGTGGAAATAATAAAGCATACTCATCTTTGCAAAATACCCTGAAATCTGCAGCTGAAATCCAGTGTATAAGCATAAAGAGTTATGCCATACCTCCGACTCCCAGGGAGATAATCCCTTCCTGAAAACTACCCTGACTGTTCTGGTTTCTCTGAGGATACTGGGAAGTGGTAACAGATGGAAGTTTGAAAATGTTTGTTCCATGGTTGAGTCACAGAATGAATTCATAAGAATGGTTTAGGTTTGATGGATAGAGCTGCTGAGGAAAAATTTTTCCATGGAAAATTTTCATTTTTTTTTTTTTTTACGGGGGGGATGAACATCAAATGTATGTTTGGTCCAGAAAACAAAATCTCTTTTGGTTTTCATGTATGTATTTTTTTTTCAATGAACAGCTGAGTTTTCCTAGGGGAAATAAATGTCAGATTTTCCATCAAAACTGTTTGACCAGCTCTACTGATGAGTTAATGATATTTTGAGTAGTTACTGCAAGCAGTACTATGCTTCAGCTTGGTTGTAACAGGATTCTGATACCGGGAAAACCCATTTCTCCTTGTAAAGCTGAGCTATAATTATAACATGCAAAAAACAAACAAAACGCCAACCCCTGTTAAAAGAATGTTAATGTTGCAAAGTTAATCACTGAAAAGTGAAGAAATGTCAGAATAAAGGTTTTCTGTGCAACTTTAATTAGGGCTTTTGTGCGTATGCATAATGATAGTCTTTAACTATATGATTACATACCATTTTTCCCTCAGGATTCCTATCTCATTCAGGATAAGTTTGTCTTTTCAGTTTTAGCAGTTATTTCAATATAGATAGGTGTATGTGTGTGTAAATATATATAAAATTTCCTACGTTTAAAAATAGATTTCTTTTTTTCAGTTTTTATCTTCTGGACCTACATTGGCACCAGTGTGGTTCATCAACAGGATTAGGTTCTTCTGTTCTATGGAACAACCTGCTGCCACTTTAGGTAACGGAAAATCATGAGTTGCCATCCTCTGTGTGAAACAACCATTCGAAGGAGATGAGATACATATTTTGCAGCTAGTTGCTGACAGCAAAGGGATACTGAAATTCAAGAAACGTGGGTTGTATTACAGGCTTTCAGTGTTTACAGATCCTTCTTTGTCTCTGGCTCCTCCAGCTTGTACTCATGCCACCCATCCATTGCTTCCCACCCAATTCTGCCTCAGCTTCTCATGCCAGTTTCGCCTCTTACCTCCCTTCCACTGTATATTCTAAACAGGCTGCTTCCTCTTTTTCCTTACTCTCAGGGTGGCAAAAGGAGAAGCACTGAGATGACTGGAGAGTGTTTCCTTGCTTTTGGTTCCAGTGTCCTGTGCTTCAGTAGCCCCTGGCTGAGAGGAGTAGCAATTGTAAGAGAAGTCCTCCTAAGCCTTTGAGACCTTGACATGGACCATGCACGCTTGCTTTGCTTGCACAAGGAAGCCATGAGTGGATGGAGCATGCTTAGTGTAGCCTCTCTTTTTTTTTTTTAGTGTATGTAGCTGCCAAATTCAACGATAGAATAATATTAATGATTGCTACCAGGAAAACTGAAATCCTTATCTACAAAAAACACAAAATGTCTTTTTCCTGACTTCTCAGCTGAGTATAACAAAAAGAAGACTGCATTCAATGGCATGAAGCAAATCCAGAGGGGGGACCAATGTCAGATACAGCATCAGTTACCATCCACCTTCACTGTGGATTTAGCTATTTCCACAAGATTTTTGAAATCGCTCTCTGAATCTTCCGAGACACTTAAAAGGCTGGCATTAGGTTTGATCAAAAATGGCAGAATGGCTTTCATAAAAAGCATACACCTACAAACGCAAAATCAGTTTGTTGTCCTATGTATCCTTGTAGATAGGTCTTTCAGCTCCTAGCAGGTAACCAGCTAGATTGAACTCTTCTGTTGATCCCCTTTGGAACTGAGCAATAACACTATATAGCACTGCGACACATAGAGTTGTAGGGATATTAAAGAAGGTTTATATTAAACATGGGTTATATAAAAATGATTTATTGTTAAAATGATTTATTGTTAATTGATACTTTATAACTAAAGGTTTATATTAGAAATAAATGTGATTCCTGAGATTTAGCCTGTAACCTGCAAGCCACCAGCTGTGTCTGTGTGAAGCCTGCTCAAAGAAATACCTTGTATAAAACATTTTAAATGTTAATTGACTCTAAGTGCCCATTCTCTAAGTGACACTTTGTAGTCGCTACTTCGTAACGGCCGCTGTGAGCCAAAACAGTACATAGATAGAGAACCCCACCCTCTGTAAATTTTCATCTCACTTTGTTTTTGAATGATAAAGACAGGGAGTCTCACATAAATTGGTAACACCCCAAAAGTTAGAGACAGTGAAATAGATGGGATTAAGATAGAGAATGTATGTGAATGAGTGCCTAGTTTAAATAATGAATGAATGGTTAGGGAGTTACCAGCCTGAAGAATTCAGCGTCGTTGGAAGAAAGTGTCAAGTGGGATCAACCAGATGACCCCCGGAGGGCAAACTGGAATCTACCCCACCACCTTAAAGGAAGGAAAAACAAATATCTGACAACATTGAGCCAGCCACCTGCTGATTGATTTAACAACAGCAGAATGAAGCAACTCTCATGGACTGACATAGGGATAAATTCCTATAAAACTGGACTCTGAAGAGTAAGTCTTTGAGTCTATGGTTCTGCTGCCAGCCTTCAGGAGAATCAGGTGCACCTGACCCGGACTCGGCTCCACTCTTGTGTACAGGATACCTGGCCAGTATTCTGTCACAAGCAACGTTTGGACTGGTAACTATAACATCTACACAGAACTTGTATGAATGATTGTGTGAATGAGTATATATATGTGTGTATGTGTGTGTGTGTGTGTCTATAAGAAATAAGTAGTAATAGGAATAAGTAGCCAAACAATGTTGTTTACTGTTATCTTTTGGTTTATTATGATATTTACAATAAATGTGACAAATGTCTTGTCCCCTTTAATAAGATCCTGCTGGTTTTTTTTTGATCTAATATAATTGGTATAACAGAGTAACATTTAACTCTTAAGCTGGGGTTTATAGCACCATGTATTGATTGAAGTATTATCTGCATTATTCACAACTTGTGCTCTAATGGCTAGTCTATGCCAGTGAGACTCAGTCTTTCCAGACTACTGTACCCCTTTCAGGAACCTGATTTGTCTTGCATAACCCAAGTTATATCTGACTTGAAAACTACTTGTTTACAAAATCAGACATAAAATGCAAAAGTGTCACAGCACACTATTGCTGAAAAGTATCAGAGGGGTAGCCGTGTTAGTCTGGATCTGTAAAAAGCGACAAAGGATCCTGTGGCACCTTATAGACTAACAGACATATTGGAGCATAAACTTCCATGGGTGACTACCCACTGCATCTGACGAAGTGAGTATTCACTCACGAAAACTTATGCTCCAATACATCTGTTAGTCTAGAAGGTGCCACAGGACCCTTTATCGCTTATTATTGAAAAATTTGCTTACTTTCTCATTTTTACCATATAATTATAAAATAAATCAATTGGAATATGAATATTGTGCTTACATTTCAGTGTATAGTAGAGCAGTATTAACAAGCCATTGTCTCTCTAAAATTTTAATTTGTACTAACTTTGCAAGTGCTTTGTATGTAGCATGTTGTAAAACTAGACACATATCTAGATGAGTTGATGCACTCCCTGGAAGACCTCTGCGAAGCCCCAGAGGTACGTATATCTCTGAGAACCAATGGTCTACACTAGAAGCAGTGCAGCTGCACTGCATCTGGTGAAGAAGCTATATGCCAATGAGAGCGAGCTCTCCTGTCAGCATAATAAAAGCACCTCCACCAGAGGCAGTAGCTATCCTAGTGGGAGAAGTTCTCCCACCAACATAGCACTGTCCAAATCAGTGCTTAGGTCAGTGTAACTTATGTCATTTAGGAAGGTGGCTTATTCACACCCCTGAGAGATGTAAATTATGCTGATGTAACCTGTAGTGTAGACAAACCCCTAGACTGAATTTCTTCTCTAGTTCTGCCTCTGATGGATTATATTATGGTAACTACAAGTCCTTTGGAAGAGTCAATATTCCTGACATGTAGAGTAGGCTATAATCTAAGTCTCAAATAGCACCAAATATTCAATTTGTGCAGGGCAGTTGACAAACTATGAATATGATTGACATATATAGTTGTATTTTTCATAGTTAGATTTTGTACTAATTTATATCTGATTTGCCAAATCAATTGTAAATTTGTAAGTGATGAATCTGTATACATGTATATGTATATATACATAAAATCTTCTGTAAGTAGGAATATATTATGCAACTTCTAGAATGCACAATATTTACATTTGACAAAATATGTTTGTCTTTAGAGATATTTAGACTATTATTAGGGAGCAGAGGAACAGATGGAACTGAAGCTATCCAGGATCTGAAAGTGCCCACATTGGCTTGCTTTGAGATTTCTTTTTGTTTTTGTTTTTCTTTTTATATGCCTGGTGCCCTTAGTGTCTCAAATGAAGTCATATATTCATTCACAACTAACCAGTATCTAATATGTATAAATACAAACCATATCCTAGAGGCGTGGTTTTACAATATCAACAGAGCAATATGTATTTTAAGGTTCTAGATCGTAATATATCTTTTTAAAACTTTGCCATGTGCTCCTGGAATGTGAGGGGACTTCATTAATCTTCCAAAATAGTTTAAATCCTGAGACACCTCAAAAAAGTGCCAACTAGCTTCATTATAGGGAAATCATCTAGGAGAAATAGGTGTCAATAGAATCAAGATGTGGGTTGGTGTTTGGTATTATTCTTTATTGAATTCTAAGAGCAAAGGCACATCCATCTTAGTTCATAAAAGTATAAACTTTCAAAGTCCAGTCATGATCTGATACTGAAGGAACCTAGGTTCTTCCTGAAGGCTGTTTCAACTCAAAAAAGTTAATGGTAGGAAGCATTTACAATCCAAGTGGAGGTAATTCTGAATTTTTCAAAGACATTGCAGACATTCTTTCTAATAAAAATGACTTTCCTGTAATACTGGGGGGTGATTGGAATACTACACAAAATAGACTCTTGACAAATTCAATTATAACATCACACATTCAAATAATAGAATATCGAAGTTGGAAGGGACCTCAGGAGGCCATCTAGTTGAACCCCCTGCTCAAAGCAGGACCAATCCCCAACTAAATGATCCCAGTCACGGCTTTGTCAATCCTGACCTTAAAAACCTCTAAGGAAGGAGATTCCATCACCTCCCATTCCAGTGCTTCACCACCCTCCTAGTGGAAAAAAGTTTTTCCTAATATCCAACCTAAACCTACTCCACTGCAACTTGAGACCACTATTCCTCCTTCTGTCTTCTGCTACCACTGAGATCACATTATTAATTAATGAATTTGATTTAAGATATAGGGAGACTGAGGCACCGAAAGAGGCATAAATATACATGTTGCTCGACAGTAAGTTCACCTTACACTGATATTTTTCTTGTCTTCAAAATTGATTCCAGCATGCCTGGAAGCAGCTATTGGTAATATATTAATTTCAGATCATGCGCCAATTATGCTTACTATAGATGCTGGCTGTACATCATTAAAATCTTCTAGGTGGAAGCTGAATGTGATATTAAAAGATCCATTGTTGATTGTCACCTCTAACTTCGTACAAGAAAATAAGCGCTCAGTTACCTTGGATACCATATTTTGGGAAGCTCTGAAAGCTACTGTAAAGGGTGAACACATATGGAGGTTTGCCTTCCAAAAGAAGAGAAGAAAATTCAATTACTAGACTCTTTGGACAAGGAAATTGATAAGTTGCACAGAGCACACAAGGCTGAAAGAAATAATGAAAACCTCCCACATTTTCTAAGCAATGATAAATATAAGGAATGCCTATTCATTCAAGGCCTGGGCTACACTATTGGGCTACACATAGCTGAAGTCGAAGTATCTTAGTTCGACTTACCTGGACTTCCTCACGGCAGTGAGTCAACTGCCACAGCTCCCCCGTCAACTCCGCGTACTCCTGCCGAGGTGGAGTACAGGCATTGATTAGCGGATCGATTTATTGCGTTGAGATGAGAGGCGATAAATCAATCCCCGATATATCAAACACTACCCGCCTATCTGGCGGGTAATATAGACGTACCCCAAGTAAAATTTGCACATAAGAGAGTTAAGCACAGATATGAAATTGGGAGATTAAGATACTTGCTAAAAGACTGAAGATGGAACTATCTAATAACAATATTTCTTCTTTTTTACAAGAAGGTGGGGGTGCCATCATTGAACCAATAGATAGAATTGCTTAATGATTAGTTATATCAGGCTTTATATAAATCGGACAATCAGATTTACTCCAATAAATCTGATCATTTCGTTGAAGGCCTACCTTCAGAACAAGTGATAGAGTCCTGTGACACCCTATAGACTAACAGACGTATTGCAGCATAAGCTTTCGTGCATGAATACCCACTTTGTCAGACACATATAGTGGAAATGTCCACAGGCAGATATAAATATGCAGGCAAGAATCAGTCTAGAGATAACAAGTGATTATGCACAATGCTATTACAACAAAAGAGATCAAACAGGCTATAAAAATATGAATTCCAGCAAGGTCCCTGTGATAGACGGCTTTCTGACAGATTTCTACGAAACATTTTGTAATCAGCTATCTTCCATTCTTTCAATAGTCTTCACTGAAATGTTCCAAAAAGGAACAATGTTTTAGCATATCTGCAATGCTATGGTGCCTGTACTCCACCTCGGCAGGAGGACTAAGCAGAGTCGATGGGGGAGCTGTGGCAGTCGACTCACTGCCGTGAGGAAGTCCAGGTAAGTCGAACTAAGATACTTCGACTTCAGCTACGTGTAGCCCAATAGTGTATGAATGAATAGGCCTTGAATGAATAGGCATTCCTTATATTTATCATTGCTTAGAAAATGTGGGAGGTTTTCATTATTTCTTTCAGTCTTGTGTGTTCTGTGCAACTTATCAATTTCCTTGTCCAAAGAGTCTAGTAATTGAATTTTCTTCTCTTCTTTTGGAAGGCAAACCTCCGTATGTGTTCACCCTTTACAGTAGCTTTCAGGTGGTAGGTGACTAGGATTCATCACCAAATTTGGTCTGCTGATTGGATCATTGGCTTCCCTGGCTCAGGCCAGCTGCTGATGGGGAGTGCCAATGTGAACACAGATCCATGAATGATTTAAGAACAAAGTTGGTTGGAACTGTGGTGACTTCCGCCCCATATTTGTATTGAACACAGATGGCAAAACAATTGCAAAAAAATTTTTGATGTGACTGAATACCACTGTCCCATCAATTACCCACATCAGGTTGGTTTCATTAAAGTAAGATTGGCTGCTGATAATGCAGAAAAATTGCTCCAGCAAGTTCAAATGTTCCCTCAATAGCCTTAGTTCTAGGTGCTGAGAAAGCATTTGATAGGGTTGAATGGCCTTATTTAATTGCTGTTCTAAAAAAAATTCGGATTTGGACCAATATTCCTGAGTTGGGTTAGTGTATTGTACAACTCTCCCCTTGCTTCAGTATTAACTAATGGAATTATCTTGCCCACATTTCATCTAGAAAGAGGGACACAACAGCACTATCTTTTCTTAACCATCCTTTGTAATGTTTCTCTTGAACCATCGGCAATGTACATATGTCAGCACTCAAACACTGAAGGTGTGACTATAAACAGCAGCGTGTAAACTGATTTTGTGTTCTTTCCTGATGTTTACTGCTTAAGAATCCATCTTCATCCATCCCATATTATTGAATATAGCTTATATTTTTGGAAAGGTCTCTGGTTTTCACTTTATGATTTATTCTAAGTAAGTATTGGGTATATCCAAAAGGCCAGATCCTTCTCAGTTTCAGCATTTTCCATTTCAAATATGAAAGGAAATAACTTTAGATGTTAAAATGTATCCTAATCTTCTCAAAAATATTTCTATCAATATGGACTATATGTTAAGAGAAATTTCGTAGGATGAAGAATGGTGGTGTCTCTTCTCTCTATTCTTACTGGGGAGAATAGAAATAGCCAAAATGAATATCTGCGCAAGAATGACATATATCATTAGCCTATTTTCTTTCAAGTATTCTCCTTTTCTTCTTACTTGAATAAAGAGGTGGTTAGGCAATTTATATGAGCTAAAACCCAGTCTTGTTTGCCACACAAGATCCTTAAAACCTCCTGGGCAAGTGGAGGTAGGGGGTTGCTAGATTTGAATCTATAGCATCTGGCATTCCAAATGTGTCCTATTGTATGATGGCTCGCCTCCAGGAGCTCTGTATAAACACTGACCTGGTTTGAGATTTAAAACAAAAAATTAGGCTACTAGGCAGATGATGCAAAAGGCACAAGAAGGAAGTGGGATGGGAGGAAGTAGATAGAGAAAGAGAGAGATTGCACTTCCCTGCTGGACTCAGGAGCTGAGGGCTCCCTAGGACTGTAGGTGTAAGGCTGTAGAGTGTAGGAGGGTGGAAACCAATGTTGTAAACACACTCGAAGGGGTGGTTTACCAGCAAAAAGATCTCTGAGATGTTTGTGGACTTGAGCAGAGGCAGGAGCAAGCAGGCTCACCACAGGATAACCGAGTTTTAGGATTAAGGTCAACTCTACACTTAAGACAATTTGGATAGAAAAAGTATTAACAAAAGTTACAGATAAAATATGGGATAATAGACTGTCGTCCTTTGATTACATGTGTAACAACTATCAGTTAACGTTGTCTCTCAGTTCCTTCTTTCAGCAGCTATGTGCAAGGATTCATTAAATGATAGGGGACAACTGATATGTTTCAAATCTCTCACCTCTAGAAGAACAGATTAAGAAATATGGATACACAAGTCACTTTGTAGGAATTATTTTATAGGTGGCTTAATGTTCTGCATCACCCTCTCAATCTCAGTCTTGAAGGAAAATGGAAAAAAGTACTTAACTTTACTATCACAACAGAAACCTGGGAGGATATCTGTCTTTACATGAAAGATACTTCAAGTTCTTTGTCCTTGCGATTCTTCCAGACAAGATATTAAACAGGTACAACAGGAATCCATAAGGCTAGATTGGCATCAAACAATGAATGTTGACATGTGGCTGTTTGCATCTTCAATCTTTCACACATCCTCTGTACCTGTTAAAAATGCAAGTGTTCTGGAACACCATATTTAGTGCTCTCTCAAAAATATTGGGCTGCTATCTTTCCTTCTTCAAGCTTGTGTATTTTTAGGTATGCTGGATGAGTTGATATTACCAATTAACATTAAGAAGTGCATTGCAGTAACTATTTTAGTGCTCAAAAAACTTATTTTGAGAAAATGGAAATCTGAAATTCTTTTCTCATACACAGACTGGCTTAATGAACTCTCTGCTACTGCATTAATGGAAAACAATGTCTAATAGAAATGGTTGGAAACAAATATGAGAATATCTGGTCACACATGAATCTATTACATGCTTCTGCAGTTTAGTAGATATTGGTCCCTGATACACATAGCTTATGTTCTTTCTTATTTAACTATCACTTTAATAATTGATGCCCTATGGGACTTCTATATGGGGGGGGGCGGAATGGGCTGGTTTTTGGTTTTGTTCCAGGTTTTACAAAAAATGAGCATTGTTTTTTATTTATATGGCATTTCCATCTTGCACATGTATCAATGTTTTGTTTCATTATATATTTCTATTTTGTATAAATAATAAAAGTACCATTTTTAAAAAAAAATTAGAAATGTGTCCCTGTCCAAAAGACTTCTTAAAACTACTCTCAACAGAACACTCCATATTTGGTCCATTTAAAAGTTTGAGTGTTTCATATTTTACTAAACATATAAGACCAATTATTGGACTGGCTGAATCAAATATAAAGCTTGATTGGGCCTAAAGAAATTAATTTGAATATGCTCTCTACTCCCATGTCTATTATAGAGACCTCCACAGAATGGTCCAAATATGGTTCCGCATACTTTTCAATGGCATACAACTTACTGTTATCTTTAGTTTCCACAACTATGATTAGGACCACATGGGGATCCTGTTTTAGTTCAGATGTTTATTTCCTGGTGTGCCATCTCATCTTCCTATTATACTGCATTAGTTTCAAAGAGCACACAGCATGGCCTTGTTTGTGCAAAAAATAAATAAAGATAATAAAATTACACTTAATGTAAATTTTTCAGTTTCAGACAGTTCTTAATAAGAGATTCCCCCCCACCCGCCCTCCCAACTGAGGATAATATGATTCCCACTAGGGACTTAGCTGGGTGTTAGTTTTGAACAAAAACATGTATGGTGATAGATCTGCATGCTGAGAAATTTGCATTCAATATCAGGGAAGGAGACACTTTTATTTTAATCAGCCTTTAAAACTTTGTACGCAAATCTGAAACAAACAGTATGACTGCAACTTTTTCTAAAAGTTCCATGTATTTAATAATCATATTCTTTCTATTAAATATGATATATCTCACTATTTCTAGCCTCTGCTTAATCACTGTAATGGAATTACAATTCTGTTTTCACTAACCGTGATTTACTTAGTGGAATTTGATTTATGGCATCAGGAATTTGTTTAGTTAATGGAATATTTTAATTTAATGTGCATGATAGAAGGCAGTATAAAATTACTTTGAATATCTGTATTATATTACTGTTGACTACTAGCCAAAATTTGAAATCAGAAGAAAATAAGTTGTGTAAGCATTTTTTCTCTCCAATGGCTGTATGCTAGCAGATCTGAAATTTTTCTCTTTTATTATTTGTATTGTGATAGTGCTCAGAGTTCTCAGCCAGGATTGAGGCCACTGTGTGCTGTACTTCACCGTAAGAGAGTCTGTACCCTCAACAGTTTAAAGCCCCAATCCTGCAAAAGTTTATGGATCAAGTCAGAGGAGCTATTCACGATGTATAAAGCCCATGATTGAGTCTTTGCAGGACTTGAGCCTAATGTATATAAACATCCATTTTAGCCAAGCTATGCTTGGTGTACACCCATGGTAGGGAGGAAAATGACGACTTTGTATCCCCAGTTTGTAAGGGCCCAAAGAGGGATCACCAAAATATAACACATCCATAGCAGGGGTAAACCTGCTTAGATTTTAGGCTCTTCAGGGAAGGGACTGTCTGGCCTGGTCCACACTACTCCGTTAAATCGATTTTAACAGCATTAAATCGATTTAACGCTGTACCTGTCCACACTACAGTGCTCTTTAAATTGATTTAAAGGGCTCTTTAAATCGATTTCTGTACTCCTACAAAATGAGAGGAGTAACGCTAAAATCGATAGTATTACTTTGGAAAACTGTTAGTGTGGATGGAAATCGACATTATTGGCCTCCGGGAGGTATCCCACAGTGCACCACTGACCGCTCTGGACAGCAATCTGAACTCAGACGCAGTGGGCAGGTAAACAGGAAAAGCCCCCCACGCGAACTTTTGAATGTATATTTCCTGTTTGCCCAGCATGGAGCTCTGATCAGCACGGTGGCGATGCAGTCCCAAATCAAAAAAGAGCTCCAGCATGGACCGTACGGGAGATACTGGATCTGATCGCTGTATGGGGAGACAAATCTGTTCTATCAGAGCTCCGTTACAAGACGAAATGCCAAAGCGTTTGAAAAAAATCTCCAGGCTACACAGTGCTGCGTGACAAGCGTAACGGCAAGCCAGAGACTCAAATGGACGCTAATGGAGGGAGGGGGTACTGAGGACTCCAGCTATCCCACAGTCCACAGCATTCTCCGGAAAAACTATTTGCATTCTTGGCTGAGCTCCCAGTGCCTGTAGGTTCAAACACATTGTCCGGCGTGGTTCAGGAGAATAGCTCCTCAGTTTACTCCCCCCCGCACATGAAGAAAAGGAAAGAAATATTTCTTGACTTCTTTTCAATGTCACCCTATGTCTACTGAATGCTGCTGGTAGAACGCGATGCTGCAGCAGTGAAGCGCAGTATTCGCTGCCTCTCCCCTGAACCGGTGGCAGACGGTGCAAGGGACTGGTAACGGTCCTTATGTCGAGCCAATGCTTGACTAATTGTCAATATCTAACAAAGTTGGCCTGAGATGAGGCCAGCCCGGGGTGGGGCCTGGCTAAAAACAGAACAGGAATGATTCCTTGGTCACTCCCAGTAGATGGTACAGAACGGCTGTAACCGTCTTCATCATAACAACTGGGGGCTGAGCTTCATCAGCCCCTCCCTTTCATGTGTAAAGAAAAAGATTCTGTTACTGCCTGGACTATCATAGCAGTGGATGCTGGGCTCCTCTCCCTGCACACCGCTTAATGTCCTGCCTGGACTATCATAGCACCGGGAGGCTGCCTCTCCCCTCATTTTATGTCACTAAAACTCCTGCATTCTATTAACTTCATGACACAAATGGCGGGACACTGCCACGGTAGCCCAGGAAGGTTGGGGGAGGGAAGCAACGGTGGGTTGTTGCAGGGGCACCCCCTGTGAATACTGGGGACACGGAGCAGCTGTGCTCTCTGATAACACTGGTCCTTTAGTACACTTGCCCATATTCTAGGCAGGATGACTCTATTTTTAGAAACCATAAAGGAGGGATTGACTCGGGGAGTCATTCCCAGTTTTGCTTTTTGCGCCCCGGCCGATCTCAGCCAGGCAGCTCATGATAGCAGTAGACAGTACAGAGGGGGAGAATAACCGTCCCATCTCATTGCCAGTTTACTCCGGCAGTAGACGGTACAGAACGACTGGTAACCATCTCTGCTATCATGCAAAAGCAAATGAATGGTGCTGTGTAGCGCTGGAGTATCGCCTCTGTCCGCGGCATCCAGTACACATACAGTGACTGTAAATAAAAAAAACGCTGAACGGGCTCCATGGTTGCCGTGCTATGGCGTCTGCCAGGGCAATCCAGGGAAAAAGGGCGCGAAAGGATTGTCTGCTGTTGTTTTCCCGGAGGAAGGAATAACTGACGACATTTACCCAGAAACACCCGCGACAAATGATTCAACCCAGAATTCTAAGGGGCGGGGGAGACTGCGGGAACTATGGGATAGCTATGGAATAGCTACCCACAATGCAGTGCTCCAGAAATCGATACTAGCCTCGGACCATGGACGCACACCGCTGAATTACTGTGCCTAGTGTGGCCGCGTGAAATCGAATTTATAATATCTGTTTTATAAAACCGGTTTAATGTAATTCAGAATTATCCTGTAGTGTAGACGTAGCCTTTTTCTTTTGTATGTGTTACAGCACCTAGTACAATGGAGCTGAGGATTCTAAGCACCACACGCTACTCAAATACTAAAACCCAATTAGTTCAGTTGGCACAATCCTCTGTAAGTAGGTTCTTAGAACATGAGTCCTGAGTGCATACTGACCCAAGTTAGACTGTTTTATGTATATATGGTACAGGGACTTTCACTCAAATTGGAGTCAGAGTTTGAGCTTAGTAGGCAATGTAGATGCACCCTTATAGAGTGATACCAATTGCTGACTGCTGATGGCTGAATCAGGGCTATTCCTGAATGTAGAAAAGGCCTTATTCATAAACAAAAATTACATCATCCACTGGTTCTGACTATGTAGTTTCAGTTGCTTTCAATGATTCTAAATGCTGGAAGATTAATACTAATTCTATGTAACATATTAAGCTATCACATATCTCTAATGTTAATAGTGACTAGCAGCAATTTTATTGCTAGCTAAAAGAAAACTTCATTTAGCTTTTATAGCTTTATTTGTCCCTTACAAATGATTTAAAGAAAATTTGACAAATCTTTAAAAACTATACACAACTCCCCATCTTTCTTTCTTCCCCGTGAGTTCAGATGGTGGTTCTTCAGCTATAGTTGTAAGTGTCCATATGCAGTACTAGACACTAGGCATGCATCTGTATATGAATAACAAATTTCAGCAAATATCTTGATATTTAAGGCCCAAATGTCACTTGAATGACAATTATTTGTTAACCCAGAAGCACAGATTTCAGCAGATGTGATTAAAGTTTAGTTACTCTCTGTCAGTGGCTAGGCTGTCAGCTACTGGTGGTTACTTTGACCACTGAGCTTATTTATACAAATGCACCATCTTTACTATTAACTTTTCCTGTTCTAGACTGTGAGCTCCTTGAGGCAGAAGCTATTACTCATTTGTACAGGGCTGAGCACAAAGGGGACCTATCCCTGTTTGGAAACTCTAGGCAGTACCATGATATAATTACTACTGGATAGTAATGAAAACTCTCTTTGACATCTCTGGATGGACAACAGGAAATAGAGCAGATCTATGGACTATCAGAGATGAGTGATCATAGGCACACAGTAAAGGGGACCTGACACAAATCTTATTAAAGCTAATGGAAAAGATCAGGCCCTAATTTGAGATAGCCTCAATGGCTTACAATTGACAAGGCCATTCATGTAAGATGCAGACATCCCAAACTCATACCTAATAGTATTATTTATTTATTATCGTAGTGCTTAGATATTCCAGTAAGGGCTTGGAGTCCTATTGCATTATATGCTGTGCAGATATGAAGTTAAAAGATGGTTCCTGTCCCAAAAAAGGTCTTACAAACTAAGTATACGATGAGACAACGGATGGCTACAATAAGCAGATAGAGGAAACAAAAGGCTATCAATGGGATGATTATAATGTGGAAATGATCATAGCACACCAGGGGCCTAAACATTGTCAATTGTTGTGTAGGCACTGTGACAGAGGTGAGTTTAAGGAGGGGCTTGAAGGCAGACAAGGTAATGGCCCTGTGGATTTTTAGAGGGAGTTTCTTCCATATGTGAGGGAGGATAAAATGTTTATACTGGCTCACATTGTCAGACATCTCTATTTGTCTGTCCATTATCTTAAAAAATTCTTTAGAGGAAAAGAGCAATTGACATAACTCATACAACAATGCAAGCAGATAGACAGGGCCTGAATCCAATTCCACTTAAAACGGTTGAAAGACTCCTGTTGACTTTGATGGGTTTGGTACAGGACTTTCACTGCTCAGTTTTTCATCCCTTACTCTTATGTTTCATATGGATGCGGGGGAGGGAGCCCATTTTATTTATCTCCCCCTTCATCAAAGCGTGGGTGATCATATATTAAAGGACAAAATCCATCTGCAGCCTAAACTGAAGCTCAGTGTTGACAAGCCCAGTGAAAACCGACATTTCCTACTTCCCAAGGTTAGCTTAACATTAATTAAAGCCTCACACTGCACTTTTATCTTCTGTCCTTGTTCTTTTGTGGATATTGTGCTATTTTTAAAATAATGAATATGAATAAATTCAAATGTCAGACCCCTGAAAACGAATACAGACCTGTGAACATCTACAGCAGATACTGTAATGTATGAGCAGGACTTAATTTGCAAAGATCTTTTGATTATTATTTACATTTTACAGCACCATTTCTGAGAGACATATTAGAGAATTAATGACTCTTCTTTTTCCCCAACAGCTTCAGTGGTTACTAATGATCTATATAAATGGGAGATCATCACTCTGGTGGCATGAACAAGCATGGACTTAGTTATTATAATCATGGGCTTTTTTCCTTTTTAATATGCTAATGTTTGATGTGTCATTTTCTCCTATGAACTGTACATGACCCATAATATTACTCTGTTGCTCATGAAGGGCCTGATCTTGCAAACACAACGGCACATACAGCCTACCTGAAGTTACAGTAAAGTCAAGGCTTTGGTGGAACCATACTAAAAATGTTTGCAGGGAAAGGGGAACAAAGTGGGAAACCAATAAGCCTGCGGTCATGCTGAGGAGAACATAAACAGGATAGAAAAAAGCTGTGGGGACATGTCTGGCTGCTGCACCTGTGAGCCACTGTGAGTACACACCAAAGTAAGTCCTCATGTAAGGATCTGTTGGCAGGATCAGGCCATTATGGAACGCACGTAGTGGACTGTGCAGCATGGGACCACTCATATATGGAAGAGTGCTCTGTACTGGCACTTATCCATGGCAATGCAGACTCAATTGCCCAAGCCCCTGAATCAGGGGCATAGAGCTGCAGAGGCACAGAGGAATCATTGGTGCATTCCTTTCTCACAAACTATTTAGTTTCCCCCACAAAGCCCTTTTGCTCAGATTTGCTCAGGGGAATGGTGAATTTCATCCTTAGCTATTAGGTTCTAAACCAGTTAAAACCCTTGAGCATATTTTTGTTTGCTCCAGAAAGCGAAAATGGGACCAACTATTGCTATGAGCCTATAGCATCATATTTTATAGAAGAAACAGTATCTCATTGTCAGCCTAAGCTGTAATCTCTGGTTGCAGCTATTTCCTTTCAATAATCCAATTAAAACTGAGTGATAACTTTTTATTTTTCCCTGGTCTTTACTGTACATTATGATTGCAGCAGTAAATAGGCTCAGTTGTCTTTCTCCGGTTAGGATATTTTCCTTGAAGATGATTGACATCTCTGTCTTAGCTCTACAGACTTTTTCTTTTTCAGCCTGTGAGTAATCAGAGCATTTGATCAAAAGATTCTTTTATAACCAACACTCTACGTCATCATCAAGAGATCTTAATAAAGGATATGGACCAGTGCATAATAGTGGAAATCATGCTATCAGTAGAACAAAATGGAAAGCGGCTACATAAGAAACAACCTATGTAAGTAGAACACTAGATCCAGGCCTGGAAATTTATCATAAATTAAAAAGAAGACTTCTCTGCTTTGATATCTATTTAAGAGATGTCATTGGAATAAACCGCTGTCACAGGATAATGGTTTCCTGCTGCTAGATGAATGCCAAGGCAATGGAAAGACATATTTTCAAAGTGAATAAGCTGCTGTGATCTCAGGGAGAAGAATTAAAACAGTTCCACTGAAATCCTATCAAGCCTTAAAATCTCAAACAAATTAAACATAAAATGAAACCTGTTTTCCAATAATATATTTAAAAATTAAGGCTGACACTTCTGCACTTCTTCCTCTTTGCTTCCTTTGAGGTCATGAAACCATGTCCTTGCTTTGGTTAGTTCATATGTCAGCCTTAATGTGTGCATATCACATTTTATGTTGTACCTAGTCAACCTTTTGTGAATTTTATGTTCATGTCAGTAAAAGACTAGTAGCCTCGATTACGCATATGGGAAGTAGTTACGCAACTTTGCCTTAATCCTAACCTGTGCTTGCCTCTGGAATAGTATCTGTGAGTCAAGCAGAATATGTACAAAATAGTATTGCTCATGATGCCAGACTTGACCACCTTCTCTCTACTTTTGTTGGTTGATTTTAGTCTAGTGTCTTTTCTTGGATTCATTATAAATAGTGCTGTGAGAAACTTGTTGGTTCTGTTCCATGTTATTTTTGTATCTCTTGAGTTCTTAGTTTTAAACTTTGGTTTTATTTGAGCTACGTATGTCTAAAGCAGTGGTTTCCAAACTTGTTCCGCCGCTTGTGCAAGGAAAGCCCCTGGCGGTCTGGGCCGGTTTGTTTACCTGCCGTGTCGACAGGTTCGTCTGATCGTGACTCCCAGTGGCCGCGGTTTGCTGTTCCAGGCCAATAGGAGCTGCTGGAAGCGGTGGCCAGTATATCCCTTGGCCCGTGCCACTTCCACCAGCTCTCATTTGCCTGGAGCAGCAAACTGCGGAAACTGGGAGCCGCGATCGGCCGAACCTGTGGATGCGACAGGTAAACAAACCGGCCCAGACCGCCAGGGGCTTTCCCCGCACAAGCAGCGGAACAAGTTTGGGAACCACTGGTCTAAAGCAAAACCTGGCACCGAACTGACAAGTTTTCTTTTGCATTTGGCTTAATGTTTCTTTAGTATTCCCCTAACCCAGAAAACTAAACATCTACTGTGAGGGCAAGTGTTACCTAATGTGATTGCTAACTCATGAAACTCAGTCTCAAAAAATGTGTGCTTCTCCATAGTCAGCTAAATGTTTTGAGTTTCAGCAAATGGTTAATTGGCTCAGATATGTTTCCCCTGATATGGTTTCTAGATCTGTTGATGGAGGTTCCTACAGCCAGAGCTGGGTGCCGTGTTTTTGTACAATCGTTTATTTGATAAAATATACAGTTTCAGTCAACCCAAAAGTATTCACAGTTTTGGCACTAATTTGCTGAATGTTTCATCCACAAATTTGAATAGTCATTGGGCCAGAGAAAAGAGAGAGACTCTGTAGCCTGATGTTAAGGGCACTCACTGGGGTGGGGTAGAAGGAAAACACCTGGGTTCCAGTCCCTTCTTAATAGTGGGAATTCAAACCCAGACCTCCCATATCCCCAGATGGTGCCCTAGCCTAGCTTAGCCATGCCAAGGTGCTTGGAATAAGGGGCAAGAGTGGCACCACCTTCTTTCATTTTTTTTTAAGCATGCCTAAATCTTCTTGTGAATCTAGCCTGAAAACAAAGGCGGGGGGGTGTTTCTGATAATGTCAAAACAGTTTGCTTCAACATTTCAGAAACTTTTTAGGTTTTACCAAAACAATTTGACAATCAAAACACTAGTGAAAATGTTTTGGTGATACACATATAAAATATTTGGTGAAAAACTATTTAATCCAAAAATTTTGCCTACTTCTAGTTCCAATCCCAAGTATTTCTAAATGTTTTTCACTGGTGCTAGCTCTGAATACCATAATAAGTAAATACATTAAAATCTATTGAATATTGATTTACAAACAATTAAATTTCAACCTATAAGTGTATTACGTAAATTATATCTGATCAACTCTACTTTCTACACACAGAGGATATTGCAATGTTGCAACTGAAAGCATGAGTGTGCTTTTGTCCATCTAACTGAAATTTCAAATACATGAGTTTAGGGTATGAACTTGCTCAGTTACGCATTTTACATTTGGAAGTCAGCCTTCAAAGCAGGTAGCTATGGAAAATACTTGTATGACAAATTATCTCAAGCATCCTATAGCCCCTTCATGTAGTAATGCTTTTCAAACCCATTTGTTAAGAAATTTCACAGGCACATTCTATTAGCAATAATTTATGTTTACCCAAGAAACCTGAAGGAACAATTTGACACCTTGACATTTAACACTTTGATGGGGCAAAAGTAAATTGGTAGTTTCATACTGTTGTGCATTAGTGTAATTTATGTGACTTTTGCACATATTGAACAATAACATTTGGATTCATAAACAAAATTGAGGAATGGTTGTCAGTTTGGAGTAACTTAGTAACATACATCTCCGTGAATTATTACAACATCTAAAAATAGTGCAACTTTTTTGGCCCCATCTCTAGTGAACTTATTTCTCACTCCTAATATTTATAATTGCACATAGATGTTACTCTTGCTTTTATCCTGGGCTTTTAAATGCCTAACACTTCTAATGTGGCTGTGTTACAGATAACACTGTTTTATGTGGCTAAACCTTTCTTTGCATTTGCTTGGCTTTTTTGCATGTGACCCTAAACATTTTACCTAAAGTGATCATTATTACAGGGAAACAGAATCAGGAGCATGAAATGGAGAATAACATAGTATCTGTATCAACAAATGAAAGCATCAAAGGGAATGAATGACCCTAAACCTAGATTTAACCCAAAAGGCACACAAAATTCCTTATGGATTGATGCCACCTTGGAGGCTCTAGGAACATTTGATGCAAATGCCTGGACTTCTGAATGTACTAAAAGGTAACCTTTTGTCAAGGCCAGCCTGCAGAAATTTTAGACTTTGCAGTAATGATGCTCTCTTAAGGGGAAATGAACCTTATCTCATCTGCTAGAGAAAACAACCTAACTTGTATACCTTTTTTTTTAAAATTTATATTGGTCAGAAAGCTGATTGAGGACATGTCTGCTAATATGATTCTGGGGTCTAAATATTGCTGATGTATCTTTTAACCTTGTGGTTGTGAATAAGTCAACAATCTGGCTTATTGTTCATTATTGAATTATTTCACCTGTCTGTCATGGAGTTAAACTTTCATTATTGATCATTCCTCAACATGCACACCCTTGCAACTGAGCTTGTCTATTCTCATGTTTTCTAATCCTGGGTTATGAAGCTTTGAGACACAGCAGAATCTGTTCCTCCAAAACCTGACCACGTGACTTGTTTGATTACCGTTAATCTGGGCAGCAACCAAGTTGATTTATAGAATTAAGATGTGTATTTTATTTAGATTTTTCAAAGATTGCTTTTCTCATTTTTATTAGATCTAACACATTTATACAATTGTTTATTTCTGGGAATAGTAATAATTTGTCATTGAACAGTTTTGGTGCGTGCAAAGTGCCCAGCTGCTGAAGTTTGCATCCCAGATCTCTGTCAATGGAGTGGATTGTATCACTGATCCCTCTCTTCCAGATATTTTGAGGCCTGAGCCGCCGTGACAGAGATTGTGACACACCTCCCCATCCACTCTCATGCCTTTTGTGATTAATCCAGCTTTAGATATTAGTTTTCTGAATCACCACCTATTGGGTATTTTAGATTAATAGGTAATAAAATCAGAAGGGACCATTGTGATCATCTAGCCTGACTTCCGATATAACACAGGCCATAGGACTTCCCAGAGTTACCCTGTTTTGAGGTTTAGATGTTTCATTGTGCCTCTTTAATTGTCACAGATTCTTACTGAGCTTGCTTTGAACTGAGTTTCTCCTTCATGAGGCCTTTTAAACAAGCGTTCACGCGTTCCCCGTCTCCAGTACAAATTTTGTTGCAATTTTAAAAGGTGAGAAAACATCTACTAGAAAGTGAAGGCCCCAGTCCTGCAAACACTTATATGTATGTGTAAATTTACTCACATGAGTAGTTCCAATGACTTCAATTAGGTCAATAATAACAATTTCCCTTTCATGGGACTACTTATATTAATGAATTTACACACATATTTATGAGTTCACAGTACTTGTCTTTAAGTTCATATCATCATTTTGATTAGTCAAGTCTGACCTCCTTCTCAAAAAAATTAAAGCTAATCATACTTCTTAAAAGATGTAGAACAGTGAAAGGTTGTCTAAACTTACTGGACAAAATTCTACAGTTCCACTTAGATGTCTAACTGCTTCAGAGGCAGATGTGCATATCACATGGCAGAATGTGGCCATGTAATGTATGGTTAGATTGTGTTACAGATGAGTTATGTTAGTAACGGTTCTAAGAGGACTAGAGATTGAAAAATAAAGAACTACTGTATCTTAAAAGAATACAGATTGCTTTAATATGCTGCTTGAAGATCTATCATCAATAAAAAATGATACTTTACAAAAAACTTGTAAAATTAGAGGTTTTGAAGTAGTTCCCCTTGAAAATTCAGGCACCATGAATCTTTTGAAGATAGTGTTTTTGTGTTTAATTTATATAAATAAAGAATGAAAGGAAGATAGCCTGATGAATTCTGTTCCTTAAAAATTCTATACATGGTTTGAGCAATGAATGCATATTACGCCAAAGTAAATGAGAGAATAACTAGTAACTCTTGTATTTAGAGGCTGCCAGCGATCTCTGTGATATATTGATACTTTTAGGGTATAGAAGAATTTGCATGTATGTGGGTTTGTCTAGCCAGTGTTTTAATCTGCACCAGAGGGGTGTAAATTTTAGTCCACACTAGCATGTCATGCAGTAACAGGCCTGTGTAGACCCTACATGTGCACACTAAAAATTTCTGTGTGTTTACTGTGTTCCCAGTTAGTGTGTGGCATGCTAGTGCACATTAGAATGTATATCTCTTCTGGTGTGGACTAAAGCACTATGTAGAAAGAGGTCAGATATCACCAGATATATGTGTTCTCCCCATTTCAATCTGTGTCTTCAGGTTCTCTAACGAATTTATTGCCATAGAAATTAACTACTTCTTGGGTAAATTAGATTATCTCAGTAAGGTCCCTAAGGGGCTTATATTCTTTTCCTTTCCAGGGATCAGGATATTTTGCCCAGCAGACTGGGCTTGGGATGTTTTTTGTTAATGCAATTCCTCTTACAGTGGAGAAATGTAATTTTAGAGGCAAGTTTTTTGTTGTGTGATCTGAAACTGAGCAGACTTTAGATTTACTGTAATCTCCTCAAGAAACTTGTTCTGTAGCTGAATCCTCTTGACTGACAAAGCTTTATCACCATTTCTCACACATTTTGTTTTGGAATTTTTGAGCTGTATTTTCCCAGGCAGTCATAGCTGCCTTCAGTAAAGTTGTGGTCGATGATGTACATGGTACTATGGCCAAGGCTATGAACTGAAAATGGAAAGGGAGGAGGTGAGAGGGGAGGGACCAGAGCATAAAGGGGATATGCTTGGGCTGATCTTCGCCTCAAGGAGAGATGAAGTTCCTGGCATTACTTCTATTTTGGCCACAGGAACAGTGAATTAGAATAAACCAGCCTGAGTGCCAAATGCTTGGATCACTCATGTTCTCATCTACCAGGAAGGGACAAAGTTTCTTGCCAATGGAAAAAGTGTTCTTGGTTACTGAAGGTATGGTTGTTTGGGCTCTTGCCAAGTTGAATGGTATATGTCTACTTTTAATGGATGGAGAATTCGAATGCTTAGGGTCAACGTCTGATCTTGAGTTAATTTAGTTTGGGAGAATTGTTCATTCAGGTGCAGATCTGTTGGAACTACTGTGACATGTTGTTGGTTGCATAGGCTGCGTCTAAGGAAAATGAGACATACAACTCATCATCAAGGTATTGTTGGCAGCTATTCCTTAAAGTATAGATGCTTGCTGGACTAATAGTTGCAGTTCAATATTAAAAAATGTTCAAGCGACTAATTTAACTAGCTTAGCCAAGTTTATTAACTAAAACAGAGCAGTACACAAAAGGGAATCGTGAACCATTGCACCACTTTTCTGGGAAATGCTTCCAGCATTCACCTTACACAATGGGTTTGATGCAAAGTATGTATTCAAATTAACCATATTTATATTTCCTTTGGTAGAAACTTATATATATTTTGATCTATTATTAATAGGCTAAATTTGACCCTATTCAGTGTGTATCCAAACTTGTATTTAGTGGGATCCTAAAAATAATGAAATTACTTTATTTGTAAGAGAGGTATCCCAGTGTGAAGTAGATAGATAAGCTAAGTGAAGATATATCTGCCTACTAAGGGTATTTGCACGATGATCATAATTAAGATTTGTATAGAGTTGTCTATAGTGAGTTATATGAGGGCTTCTGCTTTGTCCTAAATTTGGCAGCTTTTTTGTCTCTTAGCACTTCATGACTAATTGATGTCAACATGTACTTTGCAGGAAAAAAAATAGAGAAGTCCATGGAAGGTGCACCCATTTACTTCATGTTGCATTTGGTAAAATTTAACCACCGTTCACAACGTTTCTGATAGATGTCCCAAAATGTGTGCCTTATTGCTCTTGATCTATTTGAATGCCTGTTTACAATGTACAATGAGACTTATCAGATTAAATGTGCTCATATCTCCTTTGTCTTTTTGCATAAATTCATTGGAGAAAAGAAGTTTGATTGAATTACCACTTTCTTCAACTCTGTGGTGTTGCTCATTACCTGGAAGTCTTTATGGCAAAACTAGCCCTTCTTCTAGTAATCCACCAGGATCTTTAAAGGGCAAGTTGTTGGTTTTCACTTGTTAAATTATTTATACAAGTAGTGAAGTTCTGAGCATGGTATGGTCCTTACTTAGTGAACTGTTTGATAAACTTTATTTCAGTCAGTCAGGGACTCATTTTCAAGAAAGCAGAACTTATCCACATTTTGAACATTGCATTTTAAGCAAGCAAAAGAGAGATAATTTGCGCGCACACACACACACACACACACACACACACACACAAAAATTCTTGGTAAGAATGTTTGTCCAAACAGACTTGCAAATGAAATTTGTTAGTGCACAAGCTCATTATTCTGTCAGCTCATTTTGGGGAATTGCTACATCTTAGTCAGTTTGTTGCAACTGGAAGAAATCAGTTGAGTTTGCACAACTTTATGTTACTAGGTACAGCTCCTGATTTGCTTACTGACTAACTGTATTTTAGTGCCTTTAGTCAGGAATGTCTGAATTCTGTGGTTTTTAACTGCAAAGTGTTTGTAAATTCAGGGCTCAGTGAATTGTGTGAGACTGAAGAACCAAAACATTTTCTGTGCTTCTTGTGTGGTGCTCAGATGCCATGTTTTGCAAACACACTTCTGACCAGTGCAGGGAAAGAAATCACATCTGTAATTTCCTTCATCCCTTGCCATATGTAGAAGTTGGAATTCACAATTCATATGTTACATGAGCTCAGGTGAGTAGGCACAAAGAGAACAGGAATTTAACATGAGTTCCATGTGTGAGAGTTTACTACAAAAGTGACATGAAAATGTACTCATATCTCATGAAGTAAAACTGGAGAAATAGGGCCAGCTTCTGATATCATGTGTAAATACATGAACTAACAACACTGAAATTAATGAAATTACTCTTATATAAAACAAGTGTGAGATCACAGTCAAGTCTATTGAGCATTTTACCTGTGAGTTTTTTCCATGTGTAGGAAACATCCTTTGGCTTTCACTAAGGATGTGGAAATCTCTACTTTCTGTTGGTTGTAACATTCCTGCCTCCCATCCTGAATCTTACCTACATGATCAGCAGCACTTGTACCCACAACATGAAAAAATTAGATGGGAGGAGAGAGTTTGCATGAATGTTAAAAGGAAAATCTAAATAAACAATTAAAAGGTTCCCAAGAAAGCAGTAAAACTAGTCTAACAAAATGTGTGTGATTGCTGTCAATTCTCCTTCCCCTGCCCATTTCTACACTTTACTTCAATTCACTTTCCAAAATAAAGATCTGAGGACTTTAAATATACTGCAAATGGAGAAGCTGGAGGGAACCAAAGTATATACAAAGTCAGTTGTGGCTTGCAGCAAAAAGATAAGGCCAGCGAAAAAGCAAATATGTTAACATTAGCTAAAGCTTTAAGGAGAATAAGAAGGGTTTCTACAAATACTATAGATTTGGGGAACTAAATGCTAGAGAGAAAGTAGGTGTAGTAATAAATGGCAAGATGAGATGTAAATTACAAGTGATTTTTAAATGGCTGTGATTACTGAAGGGCATTGTAGAAGAAATATAAAGTAAAGACTTATGCAGCATTAAAAATGAAAAGATCATATACAAGCTGCTACAGGATTTAAACCAATGCCCAGTCTTTTCATTGACCTCAGGGCATTTGTTCAGGCACGTATATTGCAATGGGAATATTTTTGGAAAATTTTGAATATATGTAAACTTATGACTTGTGTTAGTTGATAAACCTACTGAACCACTCAGGAGTGCTGGAATAATTTGGATAGTAGGGGTGCTGAAAGCCATTGAACCAATGTAACATGTAACATGTAAACCGTGTATATGATGGAAGCCACTTCAAGACAGCAGCACCCCTAGTTCCAGCACCTCTGAAGACTCTGCAATTATTTATGAAAAGCCATGCAGACCAGATGAAATACTTGAGGACTGAGAAAAAAGCTAATGTATTGAACTCTACATTTGGGGGAAAAAACAGTGTTTGTGACAATAAATGTTGTGTAAATTTAACTAAAATTCTTACTATTAACAGTGGGGCAAATGCCCAAACAAAAAATTGCAAAACATCTAGAGGGTAATGAGCATTGAACAACATATTTTTGTATTGCATTTAAAACTTGAATTACCCGAAGGCCCCAGTGAGGGTCTGGGCTTTATTGTGCTATGTGCTGGGCAAGCACAAACAAATGCATGGACCATGACCTTCAGACATTACAAGCTACAAAGAAAAGACAAAGGGATGAAGTATTATCACCCAACTTTTTAATTTTTTACAGCTGGAGAATTGAGGCACAAAGAGATGATGACCACATTCTCACATGGGATCTGGACCCTTTGTGCCACTCACAATCCACGAAGGACCTTTTAACAAAGGCATGACTTTGAACTGCCATGCAGCTTGTCTAAGCATAATCAGGGCCACGACCCAGGCAGAGCAGCCCTCAGAATCTATACTCAGCTCTCTGATGCTCCATCCTACAATGAGTGGAGCTTGGTAGCAGGAGGAAAAACTGGGCCTAACTGACTTGCACAAGATTGTACACAAACTTTGTGGCAGACACAGGTATTGAAACCAGATCTTTTCAGAGTCAGGTTCCTTAACCATAAAAACATTTTTTATCTATCTGTAGGGATCGAGTGATCCAAAACACTTGCATAAAGGCCGAGGCATATGAGCAATCCCATTGAATCCAATGAGGCTATTCACATGCCTAAAGATAAGCAAGTGTTCACAGAGTTACAGCCAGGATCTGTTTTTTACACTGCAGTAATTTTTATTATTTAGTATGTTAACTACTTTAAACCATAATAATCATAAATTGTGTTTTCTGTTATTTGTTCAGCTATTACTGCTGGCTTGAGGAAAAAAAAGTATGGTGAGAATTGATGAAACCCTAATCCTTTTTTTTTATTCTTCCCATAACTTGTGGGGTGTTACTTTATTAGAGAGATCTTATCCAATACTATTTAAAACATTTTATAATCCTGACTGGAGGAAAGGGCACTGCAATAATACTTGTATAGAAGATTGGGATGAAATATAAAATTGATTTGTCATGGCTTCCTGTCATCTGTATTACTAAACTTGGGCACACTATATAAAACATAAATTGGAATCAGTATTAAAACTATTCTCTGCATAACTTAAACAGAAAAGCAACAGTTCTTGTTTCTATCACAGGTCAAATTTTACCTTTGGACAAGAGCAGCAGCTGTAATTTTGACTTCTCTGGCACCTACAATGTCTTTCTCTTAGTAAAGTTTTGAGCATAACTGAGCCAAACAGGTATCTTTAATCTAATGCCAGCATGAGAAATCTAAACTTCAATCCATATTTGAAAAAAGTGGCAGTCTTTTTTGGTGTTCAGAGAGAAATCTTCTGAGGTCAGGGTTGATTTTTTTTATTACTAGATCAATAATAAAGATAATCATACAGTGCCTCTGAGTTTTGTCATATCTGACCTTGAAGTACTAGATTGCTCAGCACAAGTCAGAAATGTTTCATCTCTTCATGTTTGACTAATTAAAAAAAAAAATACAGCAGCATCCAATTCAGATATAACTGCAGACCAGAGGCACAAAAGGTAAATAAAAGTGACAAAATATGTAAACAGTATTGGATCGAAATGAAGGTCTCCTTCTGGACCTTAATGGCTGTCATTTATCCTCTTAACTGAGCTCCTAACAGAAATGTATAATTACTTTTCTATTTATTGTGTGACAAACGTAGCAAGATTTATCAGGATTAGCTCCTACCCATAACAGAGGACACTTAAACATTTTGTAAAAGTAGCTGCTTTTACCAAACACTGAAGTAAAACATAACACAGTTATAAGAAGTTGAAAGAAAGTGAGAGAGGCCATGCCATGTGAAAATATTCTAATCCTAGGAGAAACTGTAGACATGCAGAACAAACATTTTAATCACTGAAGAAATATGGAGCTAAATATTAAAATGCTGAACACATTAAATTTATGTAGATCCTTTCATCTCAGCTTTGGAAATAGCTTCTCAAACATTGGGTTAGATCCTCAATACTATTGAGATACATTTGGTGCCTTTGAGGACAGGGGTTGGGGTAAGGTGGTTCCTCAAAGTTTTGCCCCTCTAGTCATAGACCTACGTGTACTGAGGTGCTCTGACTGTTCCCCCCTTTTCCCTGGTAATACGTTCTGAATAGGGGGACAAGAAGAGAGCGCACCATATATTGATATCTCCATGCAAGGGAACCTTCAACTGGTCAGATTCTCTGTGTCCAACTCCACAAAGGCAGCACAATGACACCAGAGATATAATCCTGCAGTCCTTCATGTGCAAATCCACCTTTGAATCCCAGGGGACTTCTACAGGTGCAGTGCTTGCAGGTCTGGCCACTTGATTAAACTTCTTAACACCAGCACTGAGATAGATTAAGACTGATAAATTAAGATATGGAGAGGTTACATGATTTCTGTAAGGTCAGGTAGCAGTCAATTAAAGAATCATGGAATAGACGATAGGAATCATTGCTCTTCCAAATAGATCACATTACTCTATTGAGACTATTAACTGGGAAAATATTCTCTTTAATAAATAGGATGCCAGCTAAAATGGATAGAACAGACCTCTTAACTGACAAGCAAGATCTATTCAAGCAAGATCTATTCAAGTGAGTTCAATGTAAACTCAGAATTTATGAGTCCATAACCAAAAGCAGGACTTGGCTCCCAAAAGAAGAAAATTATCAGTATGTCTTACGGAGAAAGCACAAGATATTAAGTCAGTAAAACAACACAAACAATAAATGTGTCTGAAATACCAAAAGAAACTGTGAACTGAGTCTCCTGAGTGTGCTGAGGAGGCAGAAAAGTTGGGAACAGTGTTGTGGGGGGGGGGGGAGAACAAAATATATCAGAAATTAGAACACAAACCTTGTTTCAGCCATGAGTACAACAAGTAGTAACTGATGTTTCCTCTGCAAAACTTCTTATGATACAAATGGAGAAGGACACCAAAGACTTAACCAACAGAATGGCAGAAACAGAAAAACCAGCCGAGAAAGCTTGAGAACACCTATTGAAATTAAATAGAGAAATAAAAGAAAAATGCATGCGAGAAGCCTACATAAGTACGGTAGAACTAGAAACTTAGCACAAAAAATAACTTGCTTTCTTGGAATACTAGAAATTACAAGAAATAGTGGAGAATTAGTGTGTCGTACTTGCATGTAAAATAAGTGCTGGATACTGATAATGTAACAGAGTAGGATGACAATGAGCCAACACACATTGTTCACATTAGGACAGCTAAAAATTCTTCTGTCAAGTTTTTTTGTTTGTTTTTTTGTTTTTTTAAGGGAACAGATTTTTCTATAAAATCTTGTGAGTGAGAGAATGAGAAATGTTGGCTTTCTGTAGGAAAATTTTGAAGTCAAACTTTCAGGCTTTGTTTTTTCAATGGAAAGTTAATTTTTCCACTCAAAAATGTCCCACACAAATTCTGAGCTAGTTTAGTTTTAGCATTAATACCAACATAAGGAAAACCAGTGAGGGTTACCCGGCTTATTCAATCTCTTCGAAATGTCATTAATGTTGGTGGGGTAAAAGTTTAGACCACTACTGGTTGTCCCAAGTGGGAGAAGAAACTGACACAGAAAACTGGTATCTTTGATGCAATCTTGTTTCTTTACTAAGAATGTACACAGTTCTCTTTCTCCAAACACAGATGGAACGAAACAAAACACATACACTACCAAAAAACAGGAGCCAGCTTCCTTGCTTGAATCATCACACTCTTCCGACCAGTTTGTTTGAGTGGGATATGTCTGGTTTTCTTTCTGCTTCTCTCTGTGGTTCTTCAACCTGAGCTCACTTGCTCTCCCTCATATACAAATACACCCTTACACAAAGACTGTACCCTGTGGAGCCCTCTGCCCATGAAATTCAAATTCAGGGGGCCCACATACACCTTTTGTTTTAGGTGGGGCTGCTCAACTGTCTCTCACAGCTATTTTAAATTAGGGGTGGGGCCACAACAGTTTAGATCGGGTTTAAGCTATCTCACAACAGTAGTACAGACCATCTACCATCTGACAATAGCAGTAGAGGCAAGCTTTCCATTAGTATACTAGATCTGTTTTACAGTCTTATTCCTAATGATATCTATCAAAAGCAACACTCCATAATCCACCTAGAATTATACTTTTCACATCATATTTCAGGTTAGAATTTTTCTGGGAAGTTTTTTGGGGAAAAAATGCTAGTAGACTATAAACTCCTATTTCCTAGACAAGGGATCAGTTTCCAATAGATAGTAATACAACATTATTTGCACAATTTTTTTTATATCAACTAATTGGTGGGATCAAACAACATTTTATAAAGTCCACATACATCTACAGTAGTCTATTACCCATCGACCAGATCAGTTGTTCCAGTTCTGTTCCTAAAAACTTGTGCTCCACTAATCCATTGCACTCAGAGAACTTAAAGTTTGTACTTAACTTAATGTATCCTGAGTCACTATTACTTTGAAATCTTTGCTATACCTTTAAGTTAAACTTGATTTGGACACCCAAATCCTCCTTAACTAATTCGTTCCCATTAATTGAACTTCCTATTCCCATTCAACCTAATGGGAATTGTGCATTTAATTCCCCAGGCAGCCTTGAAAACCTCAGCCCTAGTAAACAATATAAGAATGCAACAGTATATATCCAACAGCATACTTCCATTACAGAACAATAAAAGTGTAGAAAGTAGAGGTTGATTGGATGGATATATCAGGCGCAAGTGATAAATTAATGCAGGAGATTGTGTAGGAGCAGGATTTTATAATGTCCCATAAGAATTAATGTTCGATTTGATTTCATCCTGCCAACCATCCTTTTTGAATAGCAGAAAGGAATAAAAGACCAGAACAATCCTTCTGACTGATTATGGTCACTCTTTTGTTTTAGGATAAGTTATAATGTCTGCTATGGTTTCTTGTACATATTACAAATTAGGTGCTCTAGTTAAATATACAGTTCTCTGTTTTAAGGTTTTAGTAAGTAAGAGACAGGATCTTGTATTTTATCTATGCTAAGGTTAGAGGAATGCTGAGGGCCTGAAGTCCCAATGTGAATTGTTTTAGTTATAAGATTTAGCAAGGCTTGATTTATGATATATTCTGCTGAATATACAATACTGCTGTCGGTATACTTTTGAAGGTTTCTGTAAGAGATAATTTGTGTGAATGAGGAATGCATGCATCAGGAAAAGATATGGTGTGAACACCATCACAAATGTCCAGATGGTCAAGAAAATGCGAGAGAGACTTGGAAAGACCAGGAGACAATCCAAAAACATAAATTGTATCTGTTGCAAAACATGTTAGCAGCATTGATGACCTCAGAGGTGAGGCAGGCACCTCCGAAGGGGAGACAACAAATAGAAGATAACGATGGGAAGCCTGACAATAACCATCAAATAATAACACCACTTAAGGACTAAGGACTAATGATTACAGGATGACATTGCAAAATGCATGGACTCAAATGGGAATTTACAACTATAAAGCTGGGGTTTTTCCCCCATGGAACTCTGGGTTCAGTCCTGCAAAGCCTTGGAGCATCAGATCGTGACTGACAAGAGCCCAGCTCCACACTGGTGCTCGATCTAACTGGCCATTAGATTGACTTGAGCTACAACAGACTGGTAATTATATACATCAACTGACAGGACGTGTGTGTGTGTGTGTAACTAAAAAGCATATGCTAACTCTTGTATTTTCAATAAATGCTGCATATTTGCCCTCTCCTATAAAAGATCCCATGTGCTTTGTATAGCATAACAATAGTAGTAGGGAACTCCAGTCCCAAAATTGTTCTTTTTCAGAATTTTTAGCCACAATGTTTCTTTAAAGGTGTAGAATTTTGTTCAAGCAAGTATCACTAGCACGGCTAACTATACTCCATTGAAACACACTTTAAACTTTAGTTCTGACTATTGTTTGAAAGTCTCAGTAAAGTTGAGGAATCCAGAAAAAGAAGAAATATTACAGAAAGCAAAGCCAAAATCATTCCGATATATGATGACCGAATGAATGGGGACTCCAATAATCATAACTGCAAAAATAACAAAGAAAACATATAAGAAAAATAAAATTCTCTGCACAGCTCAGAACAATGCATGGCGGGGAAGGTGGAATCATCAGGCATGGAATATTTCAACTATCCCCCTTTAATGGTCACAGTGGGCATCAGCAAATAAATAAATAAAATTCAGGGATGGATGAGATTTTTTTAAAGGAGAGTAACTTTTTTTCCCTAAAGAAAGAGTAAAGAAAGATTTGCCATTTTTTCTAATTTATTTTTGTGCGAAATAACAAAACAGGGAAAGTGCAAGTGTTGTTAATTATTTACCATGCATCAATATTTGTACTCAGTGCTAATTAAATAAAGACAGTCCCTGCCCTGAGCAGCTTAACTAAACAAACAGAATGTGAGGAACATACTGTTTTTTTTCTGATTTCTAAAACTTTTAGTTTTAAAGAGGATTTTATGTTAAATGAAAGGTGGAACAAAGAACTCTTTTCACTAGAAAATTCAAAGAGGAAAAGAGAGCTATACACTAGAATAACTGAATAATTTCATTCTGATGGACACAGTGAGATTAGAAATTATATATAATAAAAAACAAATACCCATATTTCTAGTACCATAGATTAACATTCTTAAAATCTCACAACTCTTAACTTTTAGACAGTTTTCATTACCTAAACTTAATGACGTGCAAAAAGTTAACAGGAAAGTGATAAGATTTGTTACACCTGTTAGGAAACAATAATTAAATTGATTTGATTGTGAGTTTCAGGGAAAAAGTCCTAAAACTTTGTGAATTTTTCCTCTTTTTGTGACTAGCTAAAGTGTTTAAAAGCCTAGAAATGTAGATGAATGAATAGATGGGTCACTGGTGACTGGAGAAAGAGCTGTGATTAGTGGGTGGGTGGACTCAAGTGTTGCTGCATTGAGAGATGTAGACAGAATTGTGAAGTTGCTGCAGTCGAGAAAATTCTCAAAGGTGGGCTCCCTTTCACATAAGGGAAAACTTAGTTTCAGAATGGTTATGATTTGCTCAGATTACTACTCCCAAATACTGAATTACTGTAGGAATTTGGGCATGTCTCAGTTTCTCCATCTGTAAATTGGGAGACATTTATATTTTCAACTTCATAGCCTCACCTACCAAGCACTAATATGCTCCATTATTGCAAAGAGTTATGGGCTGTCACTGGAGGAGGTGAGATTCGAACTACCACTCTAAGCATAATTAAACACACTCCCACAGGAAAAGTAGGAATAGGGTGAATTTATAGCCCTGGGTGAGCATGCTCATGCTTTGGAGTGTTGCTATCTTAGAAGTATTAAGATAAGTTAGAGCTCTGGAACCCTGCCCTCTACTAAAGCCCACAACAGTTTTGCCTAACAAATGCTTCATCGAGCATGGTGTCATTAGCTTAGATCAAATTTTAAAAGATACTTGTCAAAATAAATAAAATAAAATAGACACCCAGACACATTATTTTAAAGAAGACTTTTCCTCCACAAACTGTCTAGGAATAGAAACCCCAGCTGCAGCTGAAATATGGTTGAATCCATTACATCTAGGAGGAATCCAGAGTACCAAATTAAAGTAGCTATTACATAGAATATAACTTGGAACAAATATTACCAGTGCTAGCAAACCAACCAGAGAATAATCCCTAGATAACAGTATAATCAGAAATAAATATGGGTAATTATATATGAGGCTCTCTAGTGAAAAGCAAAACAGAAATGAGGCATGAATCCAATAACATACACTGCATCTGTCTGTCTATTTTAAATAAGTCTATAACCTAGATATCTAAGCACCAATGCTTTCCGGGGGGGAGGGGGGGCGGATGGAGGGAAGAAGTATGGAAATCACACTGGAATAGAGTTAGAACAGAGGAGAAAGTGATACATGATTTCCACCAAATGTAATATGATTTCCACCAAAACTGGCCGAAAAGCTGCTTTCTGTAAATATATAAAATGAGGATACGGGTGGGCAGAGCATGGGAAGAATTGGGGGAGAGCATCTTTATGTGGCATAATTCTTTCTTCACCCAGTCAAAACTTTCACTAGAAAAACCTGAATACATTAATATTGCTCTGAGCAACGCTGGTATGTGCTCTTTGTAAACACAGTCGTGGTCACAAAGTGCAGCCATGTGCAGATAGTCAATAGCAACACAGCAGCTGAAAGAGCTGTGCTTGCCTGGGAGAACACTACAATGTAAAGCACTTGGGTCTACATGCAAATTGCCAAGACCCACAGGTATTTGTTGATTTTGGCCTTACCTAGATCTGGCTAGAATGCTTATAATTTTTTTATTGTGGGGTTTTTGGTGTGTTAGTTTTAATCAAAAAACAAAAAATTAGCCAGTCTTTCTAATTGAAAAAAAATCATGACAAGTTTTACCAATATTTTTGTCTTTTGCAAAATTTGTCATGACTTTCTTTTTTTAAATCAAAATATGTATCTCAAACTATATCAAAATGGTTATTGATGCTTCATTTTGAAAACCAAGCTTTTAGAAAATGAGTGAAAAGATGATTATTTCAATAAACATGTTGACAAAAATTTTATTCAAAATAATGAAAAATGTTTTATTTGAACCTTGAAAAATGGAAACAACTCTGAATTTTTTATGATACCCCCCCTCCCCCCTCAGCCAGCTCTACTTCTGAAGGATCTGATCCTGGAAGGTGCTGACACAGGCCATTTAGTTCCTACTCACAGTTTCTGCCTTCCAGCCTCACCGCAGACCCACAGATGATCCTACCCTAAAAATGGCAAATTATTATAATTGACACCAAATTGACATTGAGTGATGGTGAAAAATAAAAGAAAGTTTATTCTAGGTATGCTGAGGGGGCCAAAGTCAACCTTCATGTAAATATTACTAGTTAGTTAAGCACACATCTTTTCCAGTTGAACTGACTTAATTTATGCTAATAATTGAGGCCTTACTCCTGCAAACACTCATATACTAACCTGAGAAGTCTCACTGATTTCAGTGAGATTATGCTGCATGTTATAGGTGAGCATGTACATAAGTGTGAACAGAACTGGGTCCTGAGTGATTAAGCCAAATACAGTAGGGAATGAGGGGGTTATACAACTGCCTGTGTGCTAGATCCTCATGTTTTAACAAATCCCCTGCTTGGGAAATATTCTGGTCTATCATACTGGTGCAGCTATAGTTACATTTCTTATTACTTGGATTCTTGGTACCTGACAATTTTAAGGTTTGACATAGGGTGTCTGAGTCTCTAGCCATGTTATCTGGGAAAGTTCATATAAAAAAAAGGGATAATTTAATAAAAACTCTTGGTAAGATATTAAGATGTAAGAGAGAATTGCAGCACACTTTACAATTGTTCAATAATACTTCACTTTTAGGAAATACAAATAAAGCCAAAATAACATACTTCTTATGAGCTTTATTGAGTTACCAAGTGCATAATATACAGACACTGGAAAGACAAGTACACTCTGGATGAAAATGGATGGTTAAGCAATGTTTGGCATAACATCTTTTGAAAAAATAATATTTAAACCCAAAATGTGTTTAGATATGAATATAGAACCCATTTATACAATTTATCAGAAAAAAGATTAACATGATTTTGAATGCACACTAATTACTGAAACAAGTATAGTGATATTAGTAGCATCAATATTGCTTAAAAATACACACTATAACATTGAAATAAAATTTTTGAAAAAAATCATATGGTTCTAATATATTGTTATTTTACAGCTTGTATGATTTACATTGTTATAGTATGAATTATGTAATTTATGGGGAATCAACTAAAATAATTATTACATAACTTAATATGGTTTGTGGTCCTTAAACTTAAAATAAAAGCTTGAGAATTATGCAATTAATATGCAACAAATTTGAATTGCAAATACCATAGAGCTAGATTGTCTCCTACATGGGCTGTACCTGGATAAGGAGAAGGAAACTGAATTGGCTTTGAATTTCCTTGAAATTCTTCCATCAGGATTGCCTGCATGACCAAGTAATGGGATTTATTACATACAGCCAATGGAGTCCACTGAGATCCACCAGTGACCCTATAGCTCCGTTCCCCTCCCCCTCACCTCTGCAGCCCCCTTCTCCCCATTCCTTTAGTTCTGATGAAATAGCACTCCCCTGTGTTCCCCCTCCAGGCTGCTGCTCCAAGCCCCCTTCAGGGTAGGCTCAGCATCATCAGCTCAGGCTCAGCCCCCCTTCAGGGGCAGGCTCAGTAGGACCCAGTCACCATTAACTGAGGCAGGAAATCCCAATGTGGCTGACAGAGGGATGGGCTGCCCTGTTCCCTTTGACTATTTCTCTCTTTATTCACTCTTTCCACTGAAAAGCACCCCTTGAGGAGCTTTCAGGGAGCCAGAAAAATGAAATAGTGCAATCTCTATGGCACTATCCTCTCCTCCCTTTTCATACCTTCCCAGATTCGATTCACTAGATCTGACCACTCTCTTCCTGTGAAAACAGAAGGAATGAGCTCACACATAAACAGTGAAGGCCAAATCCTGTTGCCACTGCCTTCAATAGCAGGATTTTCCCATAAGGGTTAAAATTGAAAAGAAATTGTTGGGAGTTAGGTCTTTATTATTATTATTTTATTTTATTTTAACCCCTTAATGGGATTTCCTTGAAAAGGGTGCCATCCTGACAACCCAATAAACCTAAATCACCTATTTACCTACAGATCAATTAAAGAAAAAGCGGCACAACTTTCCCTACCAGGCACTGGCCCAGAGAGATCTCTGTTAGGAATAAGAAAATAGCTAAATCATAACAACCTTTGCTGCTCTGCTGAGAGCATGTCAACACTCACAGGGTGGCAGTGCACGTTGTGAGGATGCTCTATTCCACCAGCACTGTGCACACTAGCACTTATGTTGGTATAACTTATGTCACCTGGGGTGGTAGTATGTAAACACAAGTTTTGCCAATGTAGGCAGTACTGTAGGCATTACCTAAGAAGAAAGTTGCCATTTACTGCCAAATACACCAATTTTTTTTTACTGGAGGGTAAAAAAAAATTAAAATCACAATTTTCAATAAAAGTCAATGCTATTTAGGCTCCTAAATCACTCCAGGGGCTTTTGAAAGGTTTATCAAGAATCAGTTATCCATTGAGACCTGGACTGTGACACCCCCCAAAACTCATTTGATAAAGGCTACTAAAAAAACACCAAATGGAAATGATTTTGTCATTGCTAATCATGTGTGAACTACAAAAAGTTTACAGTTCAGATTTGGCTTACGTAAGCCGCCAAGTTGGTAAGTAAGTATATCCAAAATTCTTCAGTGGGCAAAACTGAGCTGCAAAGGGCAGATTTTTAAAGATTCTGTAAGCACCTAAAAAGGCAGCTAGGCACCTAGTGGGATTTTTCAAAAGAAGTAAGTGAGAGTTAAGCACCTCAGCACTTTTTTGAAAATCCTGATTGGTGCCTTTCTGCATCTTCAGGCATATAAATACCTCATGCAAGATCAGCTTTTTTTCATGATATTCTTCATTTCTGATACTGGTGTCTGCAGCAAATCCCAAGTGGGTAGAGCATGTATTCAGCAATTTTATAACCTCAGAAAGCTTTCATTTGAATTCAGTTCTAAAATTAGGTGAAGATTTAGTGGAGAAGGTTGTAACTCTTTTTCAAAGCAGTGTGTATGTCCATAAATAATATCCTAAGTGATTCATATTGGTGAATAATCAAAAAGTAAAAAGCTCCATATACCATTACCAATTACCTCTGACCTTACTCCTGAACCTAACATCATAAAGACAAGGCAGTGAATGTAATAAAGGCAAGCTAGCCCTATGAGCTATATAGTGAAGCTAAAGAAGACAGGATCAAGCTCTAGCTACAGAGAACAGTGGCAAGATTTAGCCAAAGGATCTTTTTCTTTCCAAATAACCATTACCAACGACTCCAGCACATAGACGGTATAGTGCTGTAGCTACCACATGGAAAACTGAAGTGACAATGGTATTTTTTGTAGTAGAGATTGTACATTGAGCTGTAATGTTAGCCAGTCGCCTCCTTTGTCTGTTGCCCGACAAAATAATGCATTTCATTCTAAAACTCACAACAGTGGTGGCTACAACAAAATCAGCTATGCATACCACTGTGTATGTCCATAAATATTATCCTAAGTGATTCATATTGATGAATAATCAAAAAGTAAAAGGCTCCATTTACCATTACCAATTATCTGTAACATTATCCAACTCCCACTGAACTCAGTAGGTGTCTTTTTATTGACTTGATTTGGATGAAGTTATGTGTGCTTAGCAGCTACAACTGTATGTTACTACCATCTTACATTATTTTCAAGAGATATAAGAGTAATTAAATATTAAAAATCTGTGTATATTTGCGTAGCTGGTTTATTGTAGCAACCACTGTTGTGAGTTTTAGAATGAAATGCATTCTTTTGTTGGGCAACAGAAAAGGAGGTGACTGGCTAACATTGCAGCTCAATGTACAATCACTACTCGAAAAAATACCATTGACACTTCAGTTTTCCATACTGAAGTGGGCATAGTTCAGTTGAGGTGGTCCAAGGTAAATGGTAGGTTATTTGTTTTCCTTTTTGTCATCTTTGTCACAACCAGCCATCAGACCCTACAGCTGGAACTAGCAGTCCTCCTCCACACGTGTGCCTAAAAACTGAAAGTAAAATAGTAAATCCTGCTACAGTACCAGATAATTATTGATTTTCTCTATAGTTCTGGTGAAATATTTTCATTCAAAAAGTCTAACACTCAAGTCCTTAAATGCAAAGCCCTGAAAATTGAGTCTAAGCTGTTGTAGCTTTCTGAGTTGAGACAGAGTTTTTGTCCCTTAATAAGTAGGAGGTCATTCAGATTTCATCAAAGATGTATCCAAGCCTTGCTAGTCATTTTTTAAATAAACACACGTCATTGTTTTGAAGTCTGGGTGATAATTTCATTGTGTATAATACTGCCCGTTAAAGAAAAGCCCCCAGATTCATTTAATTTGAGCTCAGCTCTAAAAATATCTTTGTGAAAAACAAAGCCTGCCCACTTTATGAAATGTCAGTCCTCCACTTGAAGGCATTAAAATTGTGCTTAACCTTATTTATGTATTAGGTCAATAAATGTAAACATATGCAAAGAGAGAGAAGGTGGGTGAAGTAATATCTTTTATTGGACCAACTTCTGCTGGTAAAAGCCAGAGCTCTTTTTAGCTTGAAAGAAGAAGTTGATCCAATAAAAGATATTCTCACCCACCTTTTCTCTCCAATATCCTGGGATCAATGCAGCTACAAAAACACTGCAAACAACACAGAAAAAAATCAGTCCTCAGCAAAAGCAAGCAAAGCAAACTTAAACTAATGGCTTTTTTAGGAGACTGTGGAAGAGGGAGAGAAAGGAATTAGACTGTGAGATTGAGCTGAGTTGAATAGAATTAGCATAGGAGCAATAGTTAAGCCTAGAATAGTGTGTCATGACTTTACTGTCCATTTAGTGACAGGGTGTCTGTTCAATTAAAACATGTTTGTTGCAATCTCCTTCACATTTTAAAAATGTTCAGGTTTTGTGTAATTTATCTTCAGCAATCTCTGTTTGAAGATCATTATAATCTAATGCACTTTTAAACACAGCAATGAGCCCAGCCAAAGTAGGTCAACTAGATAATATCCTAGTTGTTTTGGCTAGCTTTTCCTGTGGACCATGTCTCATTTCTGGCTTCATCTGATTTTTTTCCTTTGTGGTATCTGAGTAAGTGGTGAATGTCTAAAGCCTAATAATGAGGTGGCTGGCAAGGGCTGCTGGTTAATGATGAAAAATCTGAAATCCCTGGGAGTAAAAGAAACCCTGGTCTGCTGTTCCCATTGACCTCACTTTTTCATGTTTATTATTTCCCATTAGGTGACTATTGTACCATTGAAGAGACACTCTATAAACTCAGCCAAGCTATCATCTTTGCAAATTAAAAAGTGCCATTTTTTATATTCTGGTTTGCTAAAACTTGATTTATTGTGTGAACATCAATAAATGTTTCTGGTGCCTCCAAGTAGTTTCTTGCACAGCATTTTACTAATTCTTTCTAAAAGTCCCCAGATGGCTCAGGGGACTGGGTGAGAGAGAGAGCCTTCCAATGGTAATGGCCAATTTGAATACAATCTTGGTCAATAGTGACCGAAAGAATTCTCCCATATATAGCTGTTCAGTGGTGTTATGAAATGAGTCTGGTGGCTATTGTCTGGCACCCCTTCCAAAGCTGGTTTGTGAAGCTGGAAAACCACAGAGGGATGTGCATGTTGTATCATATCAAGTGGTGTATTGTTGAGTGTGCTACCTACATAACCAGGAACACTGGGAGACATTATGATTCCTTCATTAGGGCAGTGCAGTTTAAAATTGCACCCAACATGTGCCTGTACCGTAATAGCAGAAACAAGTTTTAACATAATAGAAGAATACTTGGAAGGAATGTCTTCACATATAGTTGTTGACAAGTCGTTGACAAGAAGGCCAACGGCATATTGGGCTGTATTAGTAGGACCATTGCCAGCAGATTGAAGGAAGTGATTATTCCCCTTTATTCGACATTTGTAAGTCCACACCTGGAGTATTGCGTCCAGTTTTGGTCCCCCCACTACAGAAGGGATGTGGACAACTTGGACAGAGTCCAACAAAGTGCAACAAAAATGACTAAGGGGCTGGGGCATATGACTTATGAGGAGATGCTGAGGAAACTGTGGTTATTTAGTCTGCAGAACAGAAGAGTGAGGGGAGATTTGATAGCAGTCTTCAACTACCTGAAGGGTGGGTTCCATAGAGGATGGAGCTAGGCTGTTCTCAGTGGTGGCAGATGACTGAACAAGAAGCAATGGTCTCAAGTTGCAATAGGGGAGGTCTAAGTTGGATATTAGGAATCACTGTTTCACTAGGAGGGTGGTGAAGTACTGGAATGGGTTACCTAGGGAGGTAGTGGAATCTCCTTCCTTAGAGGTTTTTAAAGTCAGGCTTGACAAAGCCTTGGCTGGGGTGATTTAGTTGGTGTTGGTCCTGCTTTGAGCAGGGGATTGGACTAGATGACCTCCTGAGGTCTCTTCCAACCCTAATACTCTATTATTCTATATGCATATTTAATATTAATTGCTGTCAGTCTGCAACAGTATTACACAACTAATACATGAATGTATCAGAAATACTAGTAAATTAACATTGGGCCTTGCTTTAAAGTGTTCACCCAGGCAAAACTGCCATTGAATTCAGTGAGGTCCTGATTTTTACATCTACATAAAAAGATGACACAGCCCAATTTAATACAATTTGAGTAAAGTTTAGAATCAGTCAAACAAATTGGTGTAGACTTCAGGCAATAGTCTGTAGACAGTAAAGATACTGATAGTGCCGTATTGCTCAATGGCATCCCGGAGGGATGGGAATGAGTGTTGGAGCAGATTTGGTTTCTGTGTATTTTGCCCATGTCTCTATTTGCCTCCGGTACAGATGGTAATAATATATCCAACAAAATTCTGTAACATTTGACATACAAATATAATTATGCAATTAAAACTCATAATAGGTTTTGAAAGGGGCTGGTTGAAACTAGAATTCAGATATTGTAAGGAGAGCTGCCTTGGGTATCAATTATTGATATAATTATTCATCATTTATAGTCTTGATTTTTCTGTTATAAGTATGTGAAAGTATATGAAAGATTATAATCCTAGTAGGCTTTATCATTCCTTGAATCCATGCAGAGTGGAAGATTAGTGTCTCAAGGAGCACCTCAACATAAAGTGGGAACACAACCACTCATATGTCACTTAAAGAGGGCTAAGTGTGTCCCCATCTGTGTCTGATCCACAGAGGATAGTTCTGTTACAGGTCTGAACTAGACAGCCAGCTTCTCTAGCTCAACTTCTGCTTTCAGCTCTGGGTATCCAGGTTTAATTCCTGGTTGCAGGAAACTGTACCTTGAAGAGGCCTGGCAAGACCTCCTTGGAAGTGGTCATTTTGTAATGTAGAGGCTTTACACAATGCTGATGAGTTAAAGCTTAGACAGTGAATGAAGCAGATCTCTGTCAGACTCTTTGGCTCTGAGTGATCACTGAATATTGTCCTGGTGTTGGCCAAGGTGGCACCCATTACATATGCACTACTGTATGTGGCCGGGCAGTGCAAAAGGGATTAGAGCCATGGCCCTTCCCTTCCCTGCTCCAGTTGGGGTAGCTAGCAGTCCTAGTACCTTGCAGATCTTTGCACTCAGGTGATCACAAGGATTCTGAGTGACTATGCCCCTGAGTGAGGATATAAAAAGGAGGAAGTTTTCTGGTTTCTCTCTCTCTCTCTCCTTGTTAACACTTCCTATACCAGTCAACATCCTGCCCTTTATGTGCATCTCCTGTTTTATTTTTATTATATATAAATGTATTAGTACAGGGGATCTTAACCTTACTAAGTCTTTCCTATATTGCTAAATGGACTAACTTTTTTCTAGGTGTAGAAATTTGTATAACAATCATCTGTCAATGATCCATGCAGGATTCACATTCCAATCTACTATTAATCCTAATCTGTGTTCTTTATAAATCCACACAGACACTTTACTAAGAGAATAAAATCTATATTCAACACACAATGAAAGTTTTAACTAAATTATACCATATGCACCTGTATTTATGGTTTTGAATGGAAATACTGCAAATTCTTAAATTAAGGAATACTAATAGGAACTATTATAACATTTTATCTTTACTGGCACAGGTAGTTAGTTAGTGAAGCATAGGTGTGTCAGAAGAAAAAGTTTCTAAGGAACAGCATAACACAAAGAAAAGATTCAATAGCTACTTCACAGGAACAACCTCAAACTGACATGAGCAGCCCTAGTTGAACTAGTTGTAGGCCCTAGAATGGCTAGTTTCTTTCTAGTACCTATCTAGATTTCTCTGTGCAAAGTTCAAAGCCATTCTTTTCAAAATACAGGAAATTTATATCAGATTTCTTGTTTTTTAGGAGGAAGGAATTCTCTCATAATGGATATTTCTCATAATTTCTTTTTCAGATAGTGCATTTAGTTTTTAATACTAATATGTGGCAACAAAATGCTATCTACCATCGTTTTTGAGAAAGCTCTGTTGACATATCATTGTAGGATAATGCCATTAAAAAAAAAAACAGAGCCCAAACCTACTCTTAGTTTGAAGTCGTACATAGTTATTGAACAAAAAAATACTTGAAACTTTGTAAACACAGCAGATCTTGTAAGTCCTTGGAGTTTAATGGGGATGATGAAACATTTTCTTCTTTCTTGGTTGGGACAGTTCTATGTCTTTTTCAAGTAGAACCAACAAGCCAGTGTGGCATATTTTCATCTTCAACTCACAACACTTACCAGAAACAAGCAACAAGCCTCTCAAATTATATTTACACTGAAGTAGCGAGACAAGTGTAATCTAACCATCAAAGGATTTGTACACTAAAGTGCTCTTACTACTGCAAATTCAGCCCAGGTATAATTTGTCTTGACTAGATTTAAAGAGCAAGAGCAGCGCTAAGAACAGCAATAGTCAGTACCCACAGCTTTAAATATAGACAGCATCAGACTACTGCCTTCAAGGTGTAATGTAGGTTTTGCAACAATGACAAAGGGAATGACTGTGCCTGAGGTGTGAATATGTGATTAAGCTCTTAAGTCATTTTTCAGATGAATAAAGTCTGTTTAACAATAGACCTGATGTAGAGGGGGGAAAAAACACAAATTTAATTTCAGTGGACATGTTCTACAATGAAATTATCAGCATTTATAAATGAATTCTTTCCAGCATTTACTTTCAGAGAAGCACATCCCCTGTTCTTTAGATCTCTCTTGTTTACAGAACTGTTGTAGGAGAGGGTTGGAATATTGCTTTTTTGGATTTTAACCTTTAAGTATCTAATTCTGTGTAAGAAGTATTCAGCTGATTTGGAGATGAATTATGATATTTCAACAGTGTTAGTTTGCAGAAATTTGTAATACCTACTACTAATAAATGTAGTATTTAAAATATTTTAATACAGGGGGAAATGCTCAGATATGGTTAGTGCATTTAAGAATGTTCTGGCTACATTTATACCACTAGAGTATAATATAGGAATGTTGATGGTAAATACCACTAGTGTAGTTAATACCTTATCCAATTGTTAAGAGGTGAAAGGAAACTTTTTAAAGGCATTCAATGATTTTGGTGAGGCAGGAGGACAAAATTTTAACTGTGAATATTAAACAGTGGGACAGATCATGCAGACCTTCCTGGGAAGCCAGTGAGCTTTCTGAATGACAGGACTGCCAGATTTGGTCTGGGGAATTAATTTTTGAAATAATCAAACATTTTATGTTTTCTGCCAGTAAATTACTTCAGGAAGGATTAGATCTTATCTTCTCAGAAGGAAAAATAAATAAGTAGAAACACATTTACCTTAATTGAACACATAGGGTTTAATTACAGAGTGAACTCTCAGCCCTGCTTTAGGGCAGAGTTGTGGCACCTCATCTTTGTGAGAGCTCTGGAAGGCTTTATGCCTCAAGCAAGGCTCGCAGGGCTTCTGGGAAACAGATATTGTGCCAGTCTTTGCTGAACTGTGATGTGTGTGAACAGATCCTAGCTCCTGAACAGAGCTTCCGGGCCCACCAGCCCACACTACATTACAGGATCAGGTCCTCATAGAGTATTCCTATTTAAGCCCCATCAGCTGTATGTCCCTGCCACCTCTTTCTTACTCCAAAAGGTGTAACTAACCAGCACCAGAACTAACCAGGAGCACCAATGGCTTCAGGGAAATGCATGGATTGCAAATTGTGCTCAGGTTCTGTATAGGGAACAAGTAGTAGTAGAAGACTCATACCATGCCCTTCTCTCCCTCCGCGCCCCCCCCCCCCCACATATGTATCCACACAGGTACTGGATTAAATTTAGCCCAGAATATGATTTTTTTTTAAAAAAAACTGATCATGTTATGAGGCTTTAACTTTTATAACAGCAGAACCTTTGCTGAATTATAAATAAATTCCAGTGGATGGCTTAATTAGTAACATCCAGTAAAACATCCAGGAGAGAAGCTAATTACTTGATTGTCAGATGGAATAACAACAATTTTCCCTACAGTGAAAGCTCTACCACTGTAATTAGGTTATGTCATACTTTACCCTGAAGGGAATATTAAAAGCACAAGACTAGCCAGTTCCATCCACTGTATTTTTCTATTTATAGCCTTGTGCTAAATTGCTGCCTTCATGATACAGCCAAGACATCAATAACAAAACAACAACAGCTCTTCTGTTGCTCAATTAAGTTTGCTACATGGATATTAATGTAAATATGGCTCTTGTAAGAGATTTTTGTTGAGTAATTGTTTGTAGTCTAATAAAAAATATGAAAAAAAGTTTTCTAAAAGAGAAGTCTCTCACACACACTAATGGTCTTCATGTAAGCAAGGACAAAAAAATTACAAGTTTAAAATTTTTGTGTAATATGAAAAGCGTTGTGACTAGTGGACTGAATATTCCTCTTCTCTTGCATATCTGCTTCCTCTAATTTACTATGCGACATCAAAAGGAAAACCGCTAAAGTCAACTCATGTTAAGTACTGGACTATACCCTGTTATATGGTGGAAATCACATACCATATTTGACCATTTTATATAGGAACGAGAAAACCTATTGATGTGCTCTCTCAGAAATGCATGAGTGTACTGTGACTATATGACATTCACTTGTACCCATTTAGCCTTTTTTTGAAAGGTGGGGAAACAGATTGTTCTTTTACTCCGAATGAAGAGTATAGGAGTCCTTTTGTGCAGAAAATTAGATTGTTTCTAACTGAATCTGTCAGGAAGAAAAAACATAAGTTTAAATTACAAGAGAATAAGAAGATTTGCCATATTTTAACAAGTTTAGCAAACCTCAAAAATTGGAGATGTTCACAAAACTTCAGACTCCATTGAGATCACCAATTACCTAATCTAAAGGTTGCAATTAGGATGATAAATGGGCAAGGTCCTGAGCCTTGCTACCCATGGTGCATGGGATTGGGTCCGATACAGTTCTGGGCTATACAAATACTGAATAAGAAAAAAATTATGGAAAGCAAGAGGTCCAAAGATAAACACAGGGGAATAAAATGGTGGCTGAAGAAACTGAACTTCAGGCTACTGACCTGACCCACTGTTGTTTTATGTTTTTTCCCCTTGTGACAAAGTTCCTCCTCTACCTTGGTGGGTCCTGCACTTATTTGGCAGATTTGCCAGTGATCTTCCCCACAGTCTGGGTCAACTTCTCCTGTGTCTGATCAGGAGCTGGGAGGTTTGAGGGGAACCTGGGCCCACCCTCTACTCCAGGTTTCAGCCCAGGGCCCTGTGGATTGCAGCTGTCTATAATGCCTCCTGTAACAGCTGCATGACAGCTACAACTCCCTGGGCTACTTCTACATGGCCTCCTCCAAACACCTTCTTTATCCTCACCACAGGACCTCCCTCCTGGTGTCTGATAACACTTGTACTCCTTCGTCCCCGTCCCCGTCCCCGTCCCCCAGCCCCAGCCACAGCCACACTCCCTCCTCCCTGACTGGTGTGAGCTCCTTTTTAAACCCAGGTGCCCTGATTAGCCTGCCTTGATTGGCTGCAGGTGTTCTAATCAGCCTGTCTGCCTTAATTGGTTCTAGCCAGTTCCTGATTACTCTAGTGCAGCCCCTGCTCTGGTCCCTCAGGGAACAGGACCCTGCTTCTCCTGGGGCCAGGAGTAGCTCCTCTCCCTTCGACC
>NC_133774.1:111944774-112016475 GCF_003597395.2 Chelonoidis abingdonii
TCCAGCGGGGTGTGGCAATAAGCCGCCCATTGCTAAAGGAACCTCCCCAACCTAAGGGGAGGACCCACACAGGTCGGGACACCCAGGTATAGTACGTGGGAACAACTAATGAAAGAAAACAGGATCAGTGAGTGTGAGGTCAGGGGCTAAACTAAGGAACCTGAGGGCGACACCGGAGCAGAGAATCCGGACAACGCCACTGCTCCTCAAAAAGGCGTCAAGGAGCCAAGTGGACACCTGCCACAGGACATCCCGCTCGGCTATAGCGTGAACGGACCAGAAGAGCGGATATAGGCCCCAAGTTCGCAAGAAATCCCATCAGCCACGCTCCTCTCACCTGGTGTTTGTAGCATGAGTAGTTTGGCCCAGGGCTAGAGGAGGTTGAAGCAAGGAGATCCCGGACTTTGTGGGGCCATGGAGGCGGGAGTGCAATAGAGCAAAAAGCGTGAGGGAAAAGTGCAACCAGAAACGCAAGAGACATATCAACAGGAGGAGCCGGAAGCAAGCGGGCTGCAACCCTGGCGCACTCCAAGTAACAACGCTGCGCCAAGGTTTCTCTCTCGCACAGAAAGGGCAGGTGTTGGGACAGGGGTGAACCGCGCCCAAGTAACAACCCGTGCTCACGGCCCCATGAAGGAGCCGCCAACGACATCCCCAGCAGGCCGGGACCAGGGCAGAGTACAAGCTGGCCCACGAGGCTTTCCCACCCTCAAGAGGCTGGGCAAGAGCCGTACTGCGAACCATTTGGATCGGGCGGGACGCGAGGGGGGTAGTGAAGGGTTGTGGAGTACGAGTGTGCTAACAGATGTTCCCGTGGCGGGTGGAACAGAACCAAGCTGCATCATCGTGCCAGCCGGCTGCCAGAGAAAGGGTGAGGGGGCCAATGGGTCCACGGGCAGGGGCCCTAATAAAATAGTCCATGGGGGCCAAGGGGTGAGGGCTGCGGCGGGCATGCCCTCTCCGTAGGACCCGGTAAGCGGTAAAGCCGAGCAGCAGCAGCCAAAAGCAGCCCTCACCTCCTTGAAGTAATCGCCGGGGAGTAATGAAGGTCTGGGAGGAGCCCCAATGCGCCGGGCGAGCGTCAGGGATCTCAGCGCAATTCTCCCCGCGTCGTAGTCCAGGAGTCTCCAACCCTGGTGACAGTCCCGCCAAACTAGCCTCTGGCGCACCGCAGGGGGACTTCCGCCACCTGCACACGAAGCTGGGATTGTGTAGCAGGGTCTGCGAGGAGGGCTTCGGCCCCCACTGGGCCGGCAAAGGGGACTGGTTGTGGAAAAGAGCTCCAGTTCCGGAGGAGGTCTTGGTAGAAGACGGCAGCCCGAGAGGTCTCGCGGAACGACCTCTCGGACTGGAGGTAAAAGAGCTGCGGTTGTATCAGAGCCCTCGAACAGCCAGAAGGAAGGCGTGCCGCCAGTACGCTCCACGCAGGGACGTTACTACCCGACCAAATAGCAGGTAGCTCTGCAGTCCTGGAGGCGAAGACACGGACCTAAGTTGCGGTAGCACTTCAGGCCCTGCCCCCCTTCCTCCAGGGGCAGGTGGAGGACCCCTGCAGAAGACCCAGTGCGTCCCTGGCAAAGAGACTCCAGAATCGTCGCCGATGCCAATAGGACCAGACTCCTGTACCCCACTGGCCTAGGTCTGTCACACCCTCTTAAAAAGGTTTTTAAATAACAAAAGAACAAAAAACCCTTGGAGGCTTAGATGCCAAGAAGAAGGAAATGTCTTACTAATCAGCCATATATTGTTTCTGGCCACTGATCCAGCTAAACATCCTCTTGATGAGATGGAAACATTGCTGGATTGGCATTTTGCACTTTGACAGATGAAATAGAACTGGACTGGCTGGAGGCCTGGTTTTTTTAAGTGTTTCACTGAAGACTGCTAGATTAGGTGAAACATCATGAGTAAAGATGTGGAATGAAGGTCTGGGGGAAAGCACAGGGGACTGTTAACATATTGTGATACAGCAGGGCCAGAGGGCAGCAGGAGAGTGATCAATGGAAGGTATATAAGCCCTAGGACAGAGGTTCTCAAATTGTGGTCCGTGGACCACCAGTAGTCTGTGAGCTTCATTCAGGTAGTCCGTGGATAGTTCCCTCTAAGGTGCATGCCTGGGTGGCCACACATGAGAGAATTAAGGGCCACCCACCTAATTAGTGAAGTCAGGGAGCCATGGTTCCACTAATTAGGTGCCTGGACCCTGAAGAAGACACACATGTAAAGTGAAGTGGTGACCTTGGGGGGAATAGGGGGTAGGTGGGAGGGGCCAGTGGGGGGAATTTGGGACATGCAGGGCTGCAGCGGCCAGAGAAAGAGGCAACTTTCCCCACCTCCAGGGTTGCAGCTGCCACGGAGAGACAGCCCTCCTTCCCAGCCCAGCTCTGTGGCTGCTGTGGTGGGGAAGGAGGGAGAAATCCCCTCCAACTTGGGGGCTACCGCATGGGGGGAGACCACCCTCTCCTTCCCAGCCCCATCTCTGGGGCACTGCAGTGGGAGAGAGAGGGACCATACATGACATTAGAAAGGTAATACTATTGATATTAAAATATTAGTTGTGTGCTTATATCGGTAGAACAAACAAAATAATTATTTTTATATAGCACTTTTATCTAAAGTGCTTTACAATAGTTAGCTAATGGTATAAACAAATTTGGAGAGATCATTAAGTGGTCTGCTGAGACCCTCACCAATTTTCAAATGATCTGTACAAAAACAAACAAAAAAAGGATTGAGAACCACTACCCTAGGATGACCAGACACTTATTCTCTGTGGACTAAGGAGAGGATACTACAGGGTAATTAGAGCACCTGGAGCCAATTAAGGCCCCTCCTGAGACCTAATAAAAAACCCTGCTTCAGTAAGCCAGAGGAGGGGAAGAAGAGTTGACTATAGTGTGGAGGAGAACTGGTGTTGACCAGAAGATTAGAGAATCAGGGATTGGGATACTCTGCCCAAGCACAGAGGACTGAGAGAAACCTGGCCCAATAGGAAAGAGGGTAAAAAGCCTGTGAAGCTGAAGGGGCTGGGACTGGAGGCGGGGTGAATCTGGGTCCTTCTGCCCTGCTCTCCTTCTTTCCCTCTCCATGGCACTAGTGGAGCCCAAGAATAGGGGCAGGGACAGCACCCTGACCCACCTCACCAAGGAAAAGCACTGGACCCGCCACAATATGCAACATGCTTGCAAGTTGGTTCATCTAACAGGGCTGGTCACTGGGGATAACTACTGAAGCACAAATGGTGGCTGGAGAGGTTATACAAATCCTACTGTGAGAATGCATAGTGCTGTTGCTCATCTGTGTCTCTGTAATAGTGAGTCTGCAGAGAGCAGTTAACATTCCTCTCCAATATTTGTGGCTCTCAAAAGGAGACATGAACATGACATCTGATAGGCTTAACCCGAGTAATGGCATATATGTATATTCCTATAACTCATGTCCTTCCTTGCCCCACCTCTTCCTGCTGAGTATGATATCCTCCCTTCATTGTCAAGTGCATTGTTGAGAATAAGAACTTCTTAAATTTAATAGTGTGCACTAAATAATTGTCTTTTGGACACCTCCTATTTATGGATACATACCAGCCTTCTTGCAGAAAAAGCAATTGATTACAAGAAAAGTTATTTTAGTAATTACATGCTTTTTAGCTGACTTTTACTGCAGGATTCTATATACCTGATACTAACGGGCAGCTATCTGTGGTTTTAAACATAGCAACAATTTAACAGCACACAACAGTGTTCAATAATGTAGGATAAGACATGAAGAATATCATGTCAAATAGAATATTCAGGAGGATTTGAGGAAGGCAGAGAGAAATTCCTGAGGACAACAAAGCTAGTGTCCATATTGTTGTAAGGAAAGATCCCTTGGCACTTTCCAGAATAGGCAGTCAGGAAGCCAGTTTTACCTCTCATCTATCACAGTGCCATCTAAAACCTTCATTCAGTACTGACTCAGAAAGAGGAGTGCCTCACCATGGCTTTCTATGGCATCTAGATTTTTTTCTGGAGGTCTCCTCTCCCAAGTCCTGACCTACCATAGATTTAGTGTATGAAACCAGATAGTTAATAACTAGAGGCAGCATGGTCACTTGCCTTAATTTAGTATGTGGGATGCAGGCTCTGACTATTCAAGCAACAAATCTTTTCAGAAGTTTGGAGGGAATAATTTTTGCAAATGTGGGGTGTAAAAAAATGCCAAAGGGAGAAAATGTTTAATGATATCCTGGGGCCCAGCTGACACATCATATCAAGTCAGTGAGTTGTAAAGTAAGATTGACAGATTTAAAATTGGGATCATATCCAACAATTTCCCCGTTGGAGGCCTCCTAAATATGGAGCAGTAGTGCTAAGAAAGGATGGTTCCCTAAGGTACCATCACCAGATAGCTGAGACACAGGCAGCACTATTGTCCTGTGCAGAGGTAATAATACAAGTATCAAAGTCATCCTGACCAACCGCCAAATGCTGCAAAAGAAATAGGGTGTTATATAGGCAAACTTCTGTTTCAAGCTAATGAATACGAAGCAAAAGAGATTTCCTATAACTATAATAGAAACCTTTTGCATCCGAAAACATCCTTTAATGTTCAATAGGTGACACCCTGGGCACCAACATTTTGACCCCAATTGTGATTAAAACACTGCTGTATAACCTATTCTAAATATAGCAGCTTACTGCTGGCTCCCGTGGGGATGGGTGATGGATGTTTGTAAAATCCCTTACATGTAGTGGGCACATTTCCAGTTTTATTAGTTAGCAATATATAAAAACTGAATGAAAATTTAAATGGAAACAGAGTTTATAACTGCAGTATGCCTGAAAAGGAACATTCTTTTTCTTTTTGAGGGGAAAGGTGTTATTTCTGACAACATTTATCTATAAAACAGGTGCCACATGGATTGTGACACCACAAGCTTCCCTCACCAATTGCCACAGCTAAGATTCTGAGGGACGAGTTCTAGCATTCTGAGGTAATTCACTCTCCGTGCAACCATTGCTGAGACTACTAACAAGGACACCAATTAAAAGCAATGGTAAGGATGGCTTTTCTTTTATCTGGGCTTCTATCTAGAAGCAACTGGAGTGAGACTCTCAAGTTGTTTCACATAAGTCACAGTGCAGCAGTCTTATTATAAAACATTTTCAGTCATTACTGACCAAAGCTAGATCAAAAACAGTGACCTAGTGATGAAAGGTTCCATATTGCATTACTCAATTTTCTGCACACATTCTCTTTGCCCATAACAAGCTCTGTACATGAAGAACTGAAATTGTCCAGCCCACCTACTGCCTCCTTGTGACCCTGATCCCATTCTTCCCTTCCTCTCAATGATCCTAGTCTGCTACTTGTTGCTGATTACCTCTCTATTTTGGATTAATCCCTGTGTCCTGCACCTGGTGAAACCCGTTCTTAATTGCTCTGTTGCATTTTTTTTCTTCACTTGATCCCCAATAACCTCTAGTGCGTTCAGCCTTTAAAACAGAAGCTGGCTGATGATTAAACACACTTCCTGACCCACAGACCATACTCCCTTGATGCATGGTCCAGCACACTATCAACTGCCTCTCTAACTATGCTTAAAGTCCCTGGAAAGATCCCATATGGTTACATGCATGGAGAAGCAGTGCCTAAACCCCTTTCCTTCCAGGTGCCAATCTTCACATATCAAAATGCTACAAAGTAGAAGTTAGCCCTAAATGCAAATAAATAACGTTGACATGTCTTTTCTTGCACCCTGTATCATTTTTCTTTCAGTTTATGCTTTTTAATCTTTCCTAAATTGTTGGATAATTTCACACAACATGCCAATTGTGACTATGCTAGGCTATTTAGCAGGACATTTTATCTTCCTACTTTTTCATGTGATCCCCTACAGAGTAGCATTGACTCTTTTCACATTGGGCTCATGATATGGTCTTGATATTTATCTTGCTTTTTACTTTACACCTTTATATTAGAGTCACAAGGTAAATGGTCTCTTAAGGGGAAATGGACCTTAGTCCATTTGTGACAAGCTTAACTCACCTCCTCAGGTGAGGAAAATGATCATGTGAGCAGTGGGTCAGGTGACCCAATCAGGCTTCTTATAAGAGAGAGTTGGGGGAGCTCTTACAGAATGAAGGAATTGTGTTGCAGCTCTGGAAAGGGGAGAGAGTGAAAACTGAACTGGGGTTGAGGCCTGGAATTCTGATGTGTGTCAGGAATAAATAAATTGGATCCCTGAAGGTGAGTGCTTTAATTACCTTTGGATTATGATGTAGAATTCTTAAGGATCCAAGAAGGGAAATTGCAGTGGGTCCTTGGGTGGCTGTCACGCTGGGGCAGAGAGCAGAAGAGGTCTCTTGAACCTATCACAGAGAGCTACAGTGTAGTAGTAAAAAGCAAGATGTGGGGTGGGGATGCGATACAGAGCCTGTTGCAATGCCAACAGATCCAGGCTGTCCTCCTGCAATTTCTGCAGGATCAGTAGCAAGAGGTTCTGTGAGCAGCATAGCAGAATCAGTGACAGGAGGCCCACTGATGTCAGGAGAGGTATGCCCTGGACTCCTGTTTGTTGTGTGGGAAATGTGGACAATATGAATGCCCTGGGTGGCAGTGTGGGTCCTGGAGGTGGTCAGGCCAGAAATGGTGGAATGCTGAAGGCTAGGCCAGGAGGGGAAGAGGGTGTTTTAAGTGTGGAGATGTTTCAAGTGTGGAAAGGTTGGTAGATGGAATACCCTACTAAATACAATATTAACCACATCAAAGTCTTATTATAAATGGTTATTCAGTTTGTTAATATCTTCTGTGTATATTTAAACAGAGGGAAAATGTGAAGAAACTATACAAGAGAGAGTTTACACGAAGAATCATAGCAAGAAATCTGAATCTATGCTGGGTATTCAAGTATAGGAAAGTATGTGTGTGGAGGGGATGCAAGTCTCAATTGATGCTTCATTAAATAATTCTGACTGTATAGAAGTATAGACTAGATTGGTACAACCAAGGAAGAGAATAGGCTATAGGCAAAATAATGTCTGCGTACAAATGTATATAGTAGATATGTGAAAATTTGCCAGTTTCTCGAAAGGGAAACTATCTAAAGTAGTTTTTCTAACAAAAGGAAAAGAGCAAAGTGAAACATTTAAGCAACGTAATAGTCATGCTAACGAAAGATCATGATAACTTCTTTAAAAACCTTCATTCCATTCTGGTAAAACTTATTTAATTATCTATCAGAATCCAGACAGTCATTCGCTGAATGATAGAAAGGGAGTCATTTTTATTCCCTAAGTACAATTCATCCTTATGCTTCACTGCTTCCACAAATCCTTCTTTAGATCCATGTTGTTGTTTTTAATCATCATTGTATTTGTAAAATTTCCTGGTGTTTAGCTTTTGAGCTTCCAGTACTGTGAATACATCCTCTTCCTATCTTCTTTCCTTTTAATTATGCATTTCCTTTTATATTGACTATTTTGTTTACTGTCACAAAACGAAATTTGATGTTTTAAAGTATTCAGGTGATAGTACTTGATTTTTAATTCTTAATTGTACTATAAATGCAATCCATTTATGGTTGCTAATTCATCAGTTTTCCCTCATTTTCAGATGGAACAATTTTGTTTTAATATCAGACCAACAGTTCTGTTGTCCTCTCATTTTTTCTTCCACGCTTTCGGAATAACAAAGCATAAACATTTATTTGACAAATTTCCCACTGCATATATTTTTCAGTAGATGACTTGGTAGTGGGGCCGGCTCCAGACACCAGCAGAGGAAGTATGTGCCTGGGGCAGCACATGCTAAGGGGTGGCATTCTGTCCATTCTTGGAATGGTACAGACCAGGCAGCAGCTGCTTTTTTTTTTTTTTTTTTTTTTTTTGCTTTGCTTCTGTGGTTTTGGCAGCAGTCCGAGTGTCTTTTTTTTGCTTGGGGCAGCAAAACTGGTAGAGCCAGCCCTGCTTGGTGGGCTTCATAAAGGTATCTTAACTTTTTTACACTGTCGTTACTTTCACAGTAAGTTAATTCATCTTCCCTTTTCCTCTGAATTGGGTGTTCTATAATTTACTCTTAATATCATACATGCTTCTGGTATTCTTTGTTTTGTGTTCTCATGTACTGTGCTCCACCACCCTGAGTTTTTCTTAGCTCTAATTGTCGCTGTTTTAGCATTCTTCTAAGTATATTGGAATTCCAGTCTTATGCCTTCTCCCACCCTTTTTCTCTAGAACCGACAAAAATCAGCTCTTTCCATGCATGAAGAGATCTGTTCTTTCCTGCTAATTCCCCATATGCTTTTCAGTATGTTAACAATTTAATAATATATAATATTTGGACATCTCAAATGTTTTGCTCACTTTCGTTAACACTGTTGGTATTACCTTTTGGCTCTATGCAAATATTTAGATCTAATTTGGTGTATTATAACCTCCATTGTTTGGTTCTTTCTTGGGCCCTGATATAACAAAGTATTTCAAACACCTAAATGATCCCAGTGAAATCATTAGCACTTCTGCTGTTCTTCAGAGCTTTGCTTTGGATACCAATCATATTAGGAAAAGCCTTCCCAACCAGTTCTGCTAGTTTACCACATAAAAAGCTGTATCCACTATTGATGAAATGAGCCATCTGAGCTGCCATGATGAGCAGATTTGGTAGAGTAAAGGACCAATCTTCTATGAACTCAACTCACCTCTTTAAGCGGCTGGTTTATCTCAAGGACTTTCTCTTCTCTTTGACTCTCAGTACAGACAGAATCTCATGAAAGAAACCAAATAAAAAAAACAAAGATCACTTCCTGGCCCCAAATCTTGTAACAGTTTGACCCTGAGAATATGAGCAAGATACAACAGTCAAGCATCTAAGAAATGAGGTTCTCTGCACCACCTCAGAGCACTAGTCCACCCCAACCAAACAAATCCATAATGATGCCAGAAAGGTGGCCCACATGTGATACCAGTTTTTAATAATCTAAAGTATCAAAATATGGGTGGGTCTTTGGGTACCAGGAATACACCTGATAAAGGATGATATCACTTATTAGTCCAAATGATGGTAGTTATGAAGCTGTGAATTGGCAGAAAATAGAGTTGAGATTTTCTCCTGGAAGAAATATTTTATTTTTGTTATGCTGTAGGGTGGTAAGAAATGAGACTGGATTAAAAGCAAATTACAAATATGATGAAAATATTGGCAGACTGAACAGAAGATTTCAGTATCCTGGTGAGAGGGTCCCTGAAAAGCATTCTGTATTATTGAAGTAGTCTACCTTGATGCAATCTGGATTTCAAGTCTAGCAATTAATAGACACTTTAGGCACAGGTTGGCTAATGTTGTAGCTAGGGACTACAGAAAAAAATATAATGTATCTGACTTCCAAAATTAACGGTGTTGTCCTGTTTTGTTTCCTTTAGTTTACCAGAGTCCATGAAGACTCTCAGAAAAGTTGTGCACTTAAATTGGATTTTCAAGGTTTGAGACCTTATACAGGACACACAGCAGACAGGCAGTCAGTTGGGCTGTGTATCCAGGAGTCATCCGTACAGTGATCAGGCATAAAGTGATGCATCTTTGCAGAGAGTAGGAAAATGTATTAGTAGGCTTAGGTCTATGCTGCTTATATGATTGCATAAGGTTATGCATAGCCAAACATGACCTGTGAGCTAGGCATGTGTAGAAAAGGCTGAGCTGCCACCAGTTGCTTGGATTGCAGCTGAACGATCACCAACCCTCTCTCCATCCCATTGTCCTCTCATTCGTCACTTCCATTTCCTTTTCAGATATGTGGACTTGCAGTATTATTGGTGCCAATATTGGAATTCCTGTGTGAACGCCTCACATGGTAGATTGTGTTTCTGGTACTATTTGCATGTTGGGAGCCTGAGATGAAGCACAGACAGCTGCAGCAGACTGGAACATTTGTGTGTCCTAGTGGACCAGAAGCTGCCCGTATCAGTTGAGATGGTTCTGCCAGCCTTCTTATGCTATGTCAGTCATGAAAGAGTCATGTTGTATTTTTTAAAGAAAAAATATTTTCTATTCACATTAGTCTTTGCCGACCTTGCTAGTTGTTGCTCTGCCCTCCAGGTTTTGTCCTCTGCCTCATACTGTTATTTTCTTCATCACTTTAGCATCCAAGTTGAGTTATCTTGTGTCTTCCAGAAGTGCAAGTCCCTGAATTTACTTCTTAATGCTATTGTGTCTCTTTCAGCTCCAATCAGTGAGTTTCCTAATGACATCCATGTAGGCATTACTGGAGGCCTTGGAACCTCCTAAGTAGGGAAAATAGTGTCACTACATCATGAAGGGCATAGGCAGAAGGCACTAGGAGACTGCATAGGTAAAAAGTGTGTGTAAAAGTGAAAGGTCTAGATCATAGATGGGAAGAAAGATGCCAGGGGCACCCTGTGTGTTTGGCCCCGATTCAGGGAAGCACTTATACATGTTCTTAAATGCTTTCCTGAATACAAATGCTTTCAAATTGGGGTCTTAATTAAAGCTGTCCACAATAGAATACTCTATTGGTACATTTTTATGAAATGTTATGAATATAATATAGCGACAGCTGCTTCCCTTTGAGTTCAAGTCTTGAAATTTGGTAGGCTCACTTATTATAGACTGGTGTTACAGGGCGGGAAAAAATCAGAAGTTAACAAAAGATCAGTTGTCTTTATCAAATTCTGATAGTTCACATGCCCTTACATGAGACTAAAGGATGACAGTTTACAAAAATTGATTAATGTTTTCATGCTGGACTTGAGACCTCTAGCTTGGAGAAATGAAGGTCATCTGAGGTCACCTCTTCCATTTATTGGATTTTAGCCAAGAACATTGATGTAAGATAATTGGGGAGGTGGTTGCAAATCTTCAGTGACAGATACTTCTCTAGAACATGTTTGATCACGAGGTTGAAAGTAGCCTGTCAGTAGCAAAGCTTCAGTGCAAATATATAGTGTCCACATTCCATCTGTAACCAATATAGCACTATCCCAGCTTTTAAGAAGGAACGGGCAATAATATGATCTCTCAGTACTCATATAACCTGTCTGCCAACTTTACAGTACTGTAAGGTAGGTTGAAATGACCTCATTACATTTTTACGTCAAACATAATCAGTGTAAATTGACAATCTGTGTGTTTAGGTATAAGGCATTGCTGTTGGGGAGGGGGAACCCCTCAGTGTATCACAGTTCCTTATTTTAAATTGAAATAATAAAATTAAGTACTATGGCAACATTCAAAAGTTCATCAGTGCTCACTTGACAGCAACATTTGCCTTAAAGGCAGGTTATCAGCTAATATAAAATTGAATAACATCATCATCAAGGGACTTGTACTATCACTCATAAATATGTGTGGAGTGTTGTCAGCACCTGCAGATTTCTGCCAGTTAATGGGGTTACCAGAGGAGGAAAACAGTGGAATGTCTCTCTTTTTTGGAACTAGTGAAAGACCCTTTACCTCTGATCTGTGGGATTGTAACTCTGGGTTTTGAGGAGCAGAACAGGGGGTGAGAAGAGGAGGACCAAGGCAGCAGTTGCATTCCAAGTATGTCTCCTTTCACAGGTGTAACTGGCTATTTGTATTTACTTACATAGCTCAGAGAGTGGGGGGCTGTGTAGTGAGGAGGGGCCATGCTGCTGGAAGTAATTCAAGAGCAGAACAGAAGAGGTGGCCCTAGTGTGGCAGTAGAACTCCCTTTCAGAATCCATAGGTTTGGGAGACTATCCCACTTATTTCCTCCATGGCCCTCAACCACTTCCCTTTGTGAGAAGGCTGAGTTAGATTTAACTAGGTGAATTTCATAGAACTGCCTTATCCCTCTGCCTCCCTTCTGCTGGCTTTTCAATGGGAAGGTGTGCTATGGCCCCAAGTCATAACAAATTACCTTGGAAGGTCAGTCAGTTAGTGATTATGTCCCATGCATCTCCTTGCTTTGTATAGCACTATGAACCTCTCTTGATCAAATGATTAAGACTTGTAAAAGTTCACTAGTGTCAAAAATCAGGCAGAGTCAGACATTTACCCTGTGCTTCAAGTCTATGTGGATTGTTTTTATTTTATATCCTTTATTTGAAAGCACAGTCAATGTGAAAAAAATGTCCATGGGGCTTGGTTTGTTTCTTTTTTTGGTTGTTGACACACAGTACATTTCTACTGTGAATAACGATGTACAAATTGAGGTCAAAGTCAATTCACATTATTTAATAGACTTCAGTTTGTGGGTTCAGCAAACACTGTGTTAACATATGCTGATTGCCTTTGGAGTACTGAGAGGGGCTGACAATCAATTAGTCTTTTTATCAGAGAAAAGCAAACCAGGAAAATCTGAATCCTTCCTACACCATCAGATGTTGCTTCAGGCAGGAAAAAAAAATGAAAATATTGTAGAGAAATCAAGTTAGCTGCAGGCAGCAGTTTGAAAAAACACTGGTGGCAGCCGGCAAAAAAGTTCTGCAGAGTCGTGAGCTGACTGGGGGTCTTTCCAAACATGAAGGGACCTGTGGCTATGGCTTTCTTGATTCTCAGAGATCGAAGGATGATGAATTGTGAAATATTCTCTCAATTTCTGTGGTTGAATCTGTTTCCATTTCCTTTGTATAAATAATTTGTTGATCATTGAAGCAGAGGGACTGGAACCAGGGAGTTCCTCCACCCGAGTGAGTGTTCTACCTACTAGGCTATAATCATTCTCACTTACTTTCTCTGGCCCAATGACTATTCAAGTATTTAATACAAAGTGGAACAGCTTCAACAGGAGAGATTGAGAGAGACCGTCCATAGATCATCTATAGCAGTGGTCTCCAAACTTTGTGCACCCCTATCAGTAAAAAATTTTTGAGCACGCACCCCCTGCTGTGCTGGCTCTACCATTTTTGCTGAAGCATGCCCTCCCCTACCCCCAAAAAAAATCGCTCGGACTCCCACCCGAACTGAAGATGAAGCCAAAAAAAAAAAAGCGCTCCTCCTGCCGCGCACCCCCAAGGATCCTCTTGCGCATCCCCTGCAGTGTGCGCACCCCACTTTGGAGACCCCACTGATCTATAGCCTGGGGGTTAGTGCACTCATTTGGAAGGAGAGGTAGTCCAAGATTCAAGTCCCTGTTCCAAAGCAGGGATTCACACCACCGGTGGATGCCCTAAACACTTGGCTATTGGGTATAAGTGGAATCATCACATCCTCATTTTGGTGATTCTAAGCCTTCATTTCCTTTGCTTTTATTAAAAATATCCCAAATAAAACATCTTGTTTGACCTCCAAACTAAATTTTTCTGACTCTTTCAATTTGGTGAAAGTTCTGAAAAATGTTGGTTTTGTTTTGACACAAACAGCAAACTGGTTTGTTTGTTTTTTTTCAATTTCTTGGAACAGCCACCAAACTGAAAAATAACTTATTTGCATGCTCTAATGGTCATCATTCACATGTGATATTTCAGCCGTGGGTTAAAAGGAAGGGAATCTAAACAGATATAGTAGAGAAATGTGAACACTCAGGGCAAATTTTCAAATTAGCCTCTGAAAATTCACCCACTAAATTTGCAGGGAATTCTATTTGCCTATGTAAAAAATGGCATTTGCATGTTTAAATGAGCATCTATGTTTGTAGCCAGTGGGAGGCCTGGTGAAAAGGAAGGGGAGGGCAACAGAGTGGCAACATATGAACACACTGGTTCAAGTGGTTTTGTTCTTAGCTCAGCTGTCTGATAGGCTCTTTCCCCTGGTCAATTGGCAGTTGATTACAGAAACCAGGTCAAAACACCTGCTTTTATAAAACAAACACACACTTTAGAACAAGCCCTTATAATAGGAACATTATATATTGGCAAGACTGCATAGTCATCTTTATTACTCAGATGCAGTGATATCACTGAAATTTTTGGGGGGCGGGGAGAAGGGGAAGTGGGTTCTTTGGCAGGCTGTCTTTTTTGCTTAGTAAATTTTTCTTGTCGGTAGTTGAAAAAACAGACACTTTCCATGAGCAAGAGGTGGCAACTAGATCTTGGTACTGAGGATGCCATATTGCACTGGCGAGGTAATAGATGCATGATGTGGGTTCAGCTAATATTAATGCTCCTTAATAAATAGCAATACCCTCTACAACCCCTATTGATGTCCTAATGCTACTTTAAGTAATAAATGTTTTGGGAGCAGGAAAATGTGTCCATTTTATTTCATATTAAATAAGATCTCCAATCAAGATCTTGTTTAGTAAAATATAGATGGTTTTGGCTGGACAGCATGCCCTGTGGAGGTCTCAAGAACAGAAGGGAAAACAAGATGGATGTGATAATTTTATAAGCTGCATGAGACCAGGGCCATTGTGGTTATGCACGGATGCAACTATAATGACATGTCCCTGTAGTTTAAATTAGGGCTGTGTGAACTCTGTCACACAATGAAAAACCCTCAGATTTTTTCCCCTTTTTTAAGTTTGTGCATCTTCACAGAAAATGCACCAGGTCCTATAAAACTTTACATACCACTGCAGAAGATTTATTTTTTCTGGATGTCAGCAGAAATTTTAATAGTGATTTTTGTGGTGCATGTTTGAGTTTTTAGCTTCCTTCTCTGGCTTTTGTCATACAGTTGAAATCGTACCATTTTCCTTCAGGATCCTCGACTGTCTGAACCCAGCCTTTGTACTAACAAGTGTCAGCACAAACAATTTTGATAAAATAAAATGTGTTTGGCCATTATTCTGCGACCACGTGTCACTGAAATTTTGCTAAGACAAAATATAATTTATTCAAAACATTGTGAAAGTACAAGTGGCTTTTATGTTGTTTGATGTGAAAAATCTGTCCTCCATTAAAAAAAAAAAAAAAAAAAGAAAACAAAATGATGGGGGGGGGTCATGAAATTGCCCAGAATGGGGAATGGAGTTAATCTTCATGAGCATAGCTTGTGCAGAGAATTTGAATGTAATAAGCAGTACTCTACATCTTCTCTAATGTAGTATCATAGTTTTTTAATGGGTCTTTCTACCTATTCCCATTATTAGTTACTACATACATTTTTTCACATGACTAAGTTGCAGGATAATTTCATAATAAATGGTTGAAAATCTTAGCACTTTCCATACCTGTTTTCCAGAAAGGGGAGCATATAGCCCTAAGAAATATGATCAAAAGGGATTACACTACAGAGGAACAAATAATTATGAATATTACACATGAAACTTTTGTCTGAGACTGACTTGTATTTGTTAGAACATCACTGAATTTGACACCACCACAAATATCTGGTATATTGCTCTAAATTTTGAATTTTGCGTCCTGAACTGTATAGTAGTATACATTGTATTACAGACAGGCGTATTTATTTGGCACCCATTTTCATGATAGAAACCTATGAACAAAGCCTCTGTAATTCAGAGAGAACAAAGTTCTTAAAATTAACAAGATTAATTTGGGACAATGGTAAGGTGACACTGGCTGAAGTGTTGGCAGTACACAGATGCCGTCTTTACAGCAAACTCAAAGAGCATCTTCTCTCAGCTTCCTTAATGCTTGCCCAAAATCAGCCTTTGGATGCAGAGAGGCTGGGCAAAGCTGAACCCAGGCAAAATTGGGGATCATGTTGATAGGAAGAGGGAAGTGCTTTGAGGAACATGCTTCCTTTATAGCATCTTTCATACTAAGAGCATCTGCAAAATGGATAGCAGCCTTGGAGTCATTTTGAACTTCTCTGTACTACTAGAAAACAGGTTACTCTCGCAGGGGAGGCAAAAACCACCCAATTCCATCCAAGGCTCAATATCCTCTTGCACTCTATTGTATAAGTCACTGACCTGGTCACAGTGATCCATGCAATTCTGACTTTGTGCCCAATTACCTCAACACATATTTAGCAATGAAGTCACACGCATGTAAAATCTCCAGATGATACAAAAAGCAGCAATCTATCTGCTTAGCAGCATAGATTGCAATGAGCACATCACCCCATTGTTGATTTTTCTCTGCACTGGCTCCCCATTGAATACAGAGCTCAATTCAAGGTCTCCATCCTGATATTTGAAAGTCTACAATATGTTTGGACCTAGGTACCTCAGAGATTGCCTCTTCCTCTGTACCCATGAGCTCTGACTACAACTGTCTTCTACAGCTGCTCTGCCTGGTCCAGGTAAGAGGGCTTTTCCTGCACTGGTGTGGACCTAAACTGTCTCCCTCTCTTCCAGCCCTCTGGAGCAGGGGATGGGTCAGTGTCCCCATACTGACCTGATCTGAAGCTGCCACAGCAAGTCACTGTCTGGCTATTTAGCCTTTAAAGGAGCCACACTTTTTTTTACAAGTCTGACAGCAGCCCCCACAGCTTAATGTTCAGTGAGATAACTTTTTTGGTTCCCCTCAACGAGGTCTACTAATAAAAATGGCACACACATAGCTCCTTCTATCACAGCTGTGCACATACAGTCTCTTCTCCAAAAATACTAATTAGCTATTTTTGCTACAGACTGGGGATGGGGGAAAGAGTGAGAGATACTAAGGAAGTCTGTTATTTTAAAATACTCAGGATGCACTCTGATACTATGGTGATGGGGGGCTATATATGTTCCTAGATAGATAAATCAATTTTGAAAAGAACTGAAAAATAAATGTTAATATATAATTTACTAACAGCCACAATGCCTCTGGCAGCATGCTATAGGAATGGCATCATGCAATCTAAAGAAACAGAACACAGATTTTAGTAAGTAACACTTCACATTTTATAAATTTATACCTATATATTTCAAATGTTAATTGGGATTATAAATCTATGTACATTTGGGTGATTCTGGTCTCTGTCTTCCTGACAGTAACCTAGTGTTATATTTTAAAGTTACACAATTAAAATGACTAATCAGCAGGAGCTAGAGTAGTAAAATTGTATGTTAATTGTAAAATCATTAAAACCGACACTTGCTCTGACATGTGACTGCATGAACACTGTGGTTGTAAAGTGCTAGCAGCACTTTTTTTGATGCTGCATATGTAATTAGAAAAAGCCTGCAATCTCCTGTCAGTGTTTTCTACCTAACTGTAGGGTATGTTTTCCATTTCTTTTCTTAATATTATATTTTCAAGGTATTTTATTAGTATTACCAATAAAAAGCAGTAGTCTAGAATTAATGAAAAAAATCAGCTAAATGGTTATGCATCTATGGATAGTACAGAGAATAAAATGGGAAAATATTACTTTGAAGATACAGTTTGGGGATAAATATTCAAGGGTTGTTTTTGAGGACAACTCCTAAGTACCTGAAAATATTAAACCTAACTTCAGGTGATCTGTAGAAACCACCTCAAGTGCTGTTGTTAAAATGGAACCCCTCTTCTTCCCAGCAGGGAGCGAAGGCTGCATTAATAGAGATAAAAAATTACAGATTAGTGTAAAGCAACAGTGAATGGACAGCACACATTGTTTAAATATGACTGGATTGTATCACCTATCAAGGAGACTAGTGCAATTTTACAACATGAAAAGACAAGACATGGGCAGAGGGAGATGAAAAACCTGTGCATTTTTTTGTTTTTTATTTTTTAAATCACCAGTGGTGCAATTCTAAAATAAGAGTATGTGAATTTGTGATTCATTGCCAAATGCTTGGAGAGATTCACAACATTTTCCTGTTAAAACAAGTATTATAATTAGAATGTTTTTGTTTTAGTCAGACTAAGCTGTGGGAAGTCAGAAAAGGTGTGTTCTCTCAACTGCCTAATTATTTTCTCCTCTGAAAAATGAGAGATGTGAATGAAAGGAGGAAGGAAGGAAAGAAGGATGGTTTTGTGGTACAGGCATAAGAAGTTGGGAGACCCAGATTGCTTTTATGGCTCTTCCATAAACTTACTTTTGACCTTGGGTAAGTCACTGAGGGCCTGATTTGAAACCAAAGGGAGTCTCTCCATTGACTTTAACAGGCTTTGTATTAGGCCTTAGGGCCCAATCATTGTTCCAATATTAAGTGTCAAGTTGGACAGTATAGAATGCTTTTGAGTAATCAATGAAGCACATGGTCAATAGGTGATTGTACTCTGCATTTTCCAATGATGTGACAAATATTCATGATTTGGTCTCCCTCTCTGAATCCGGCTTGTTGTGGTGGTGATTCTGTGTCTATCCTTCATTTCATGTGATTCTGGATTATGTACAAAACAGTTTTGCTTGTGTGCTATATAAGGGAGATGATATGATAATTTAATGGTAGGGAGAAACAAAAAAAGAAAGAAATCATGATAATTAATACTAAAGTTATTTGTAAAGCTTCCTTTCTCCTCTCCAACCCACTTCCCCATTGAAGGACTCTGGAAGCTCCACATAATAATCAAACAACTGAAGGTACACTGCAAAACAGACCACCTTTCCTCAACAAACAGCTGCATTCATGGGGTCACAGCAGAAAAAAAAGGTACACATAGTTTCAGTGTTCACTTCTACTGTTGTGTATGCAAGTATAAGTTCCCCAGTTCATTGACTTTTGGAGGATGTGCAACCTGATCTTAGATTATGTATTAATTATATTGATTACTTCAGAATTTTTTGGAGTTAATCGTGTGAGTTAACTGCAATTAATCAACAGCCCTACACTTTTTCATAGAGCTCAAGTGACTTGAAAACACTTTGGACATGGACTTGTTTGATGGTCTGAGAATTGAGAGATTACTGACATAATGTATGACCTTGGCCAAATTCTATAGCTTTGGAGTTTTTGTTAAATGGTATCAAGAATGTCCAGGCTTACAAAAATACATATTTTAAAAGCAAAACAAAACCCAAGAGTTTTGGAAGGGAGACAAAACATCATGCTTCAGGGTATAAGTCAAACTGTAGGTGATGGAGAGTTGGAGGGTAAAGGTGGGTTATAGGAAACCTTTCCTATATGCACATTATTCCATAACTGACTGACTGGAGCAGATTTTCTTGTACCTTCCTCAAAAACATAATGTACTGGCCATTGCTAAAGACAGGACACTGAATGAGATGGGCCACTGCTGTGATCTGATACTGCAATTCTGGAGTTCCGATAGAAGTGCAAATAAGATAGTAATTATTATCGAAAAATGAATGAAACTATAGAAGAGACAAGCTATCTGGTATCATTATTTGTTTTCTTGTGTGCATGTATATATGATGCCTCCTGTTTAAATAAATATATACATTCATATTTTGCTGCAGGTTATAAGTTTGAATGTCGCTTATAAATAGTCTAGTTTGATCTGCCCTCCAGATACAATCACATACATTAGAAAGGACATAGTGGAAGCACTGGAAGTCCACTCTGCTTTCAAACATTATATAAAAGTGATCTCTCCTACAAGTAGAGAGTTTGTGGGTAGCAAAGGGGTCGTGGGGTCGTGCCAAATTCCTTTAGCTATCTAAGGCAATAAGAACCTGAGATTGAGGTTTCATTGGTGTGCTAATAATGGATCCTTTATAAGAGAGTATCTTTTTGTTAAGATAATATATATTGGCCACAGTGCACAGCTGCCAAAATAAATGGCACCATGATCAGTGCTGCTCTCACCTGCCCAATTGCATCAGGAGATGAGTAAGATTTAAGAGACAGCTTTCAGGGACTTTGCATTGCTAGGTTAAGATTCTGTAACATCAAAATGTGTTTTTTTGTTTTTAAAATTACATCAGCTAGGTAAAATTATTCCATTGTTTGTGCTTTATTGATTTCTTGTGAACTGCAAGAGCCAGCCATTAAGTATTTTAGAGATTTGGTCTCCTTTAAGCTGTTATTTTATTGTACTTCCCTCCTTTAGGATATTGACTAAGGAGGGGCTTCTTATTTTAGTGCTTGGCCTATTGGAGCATATGTTGTGAGACTGGGGAAGTTGAGTTGTGAAATTCAGGGCCTGATTGGTATAAATCTGGAGTAGCTCCACTGAAGGCAGTGATAAATGAGTGTGGGGGAGGGGGAGTGTAAAAGCTAATATAGATGAGATCAGAATCAGGTACTTATTTGGAAGAACTTCAGCTTTATCTCTGTTATTGCTTTGGAATTAGGATTTACAGCTGTTTACTCTGGTCCTTGCTTGCCTGTTTTTTCCTTATCTGTTTTTTAATCAAGTGGTCTGTGTGTGGGGGTGAGTTTTGTATAATCAGAATTTTATAATTTTTTTGTGCATCCCTTCACTGTATTGCCATCTGTAGAGCAGTATTGAAATGCAAATATTCTTAGTTCTTTCTAAAGTGATTTATCAAGATAGATTTAAGTGTTTGTAACCTGACAAAACAGTGAATGTGTTCTATTTAATAAGAAGATACAAATTTATGATTGATAATTTTGAAGAGCGCTATTAGCTCAAATGACTAAGGTAGCCCTGGATAGTCTATTTGCATTACAGTAGCACCTAGGTGACCCATCGTGCTAGGCTCTGTACAAACATGTAGGGCTTGTCTACATGAGGACATCCAGGAAAACAAATCCCAGTTAACGAAAGGTATGAATTTGAAGGGGATTAGTTAAACTGTATTAAATCTCTGTGTGGATGCTGTTATTCAAAATTAAAGTAGCCATAATTTGGTTACATTTAAATCAGAGTAATGTTATCAAAAAAGTCTTTCCGTGAGATTAATTTTGGAATCTTGCAATGAATATTGAGACTTTGGGATACTGTTCCAATTCAAAATCTAACAGTGAAAGTGCAAGAGCCAAATTTCAGGTCCTAATTTACTGAAGAAGTAATTTGAAATAATATGTTGCAACCCATTCCTGTAACATTGGAATCTTTGTTTATTCTTTTGCAATGTATGAGTTGAAAAATAGATTTTATATTAGGTTCTGTGGGTGTTTGAGGAGAGATCATAATAATTTGTATTTATTGTCAATAGTATGTAACAGCAATGAAGTCCATAAGACATCTTCATGATTTATTCACCATTTTCCCAAGAGAATATTCCAAAACCCAAAATTTTTACATTAGAGGGGGAAATCTCTGTATATTTTCGTGCCAATTACAAATTCCACTTTATTTGGGACGTAACCCCAAATATAGAAGCATTTTTCCCCACATTTTCCGATTATAATATTTTTGGAAAATAATCTACAGCATCGATGGTCTCCTAAATGAGAAGTGGGGAGAGAGATTTTTGGAGAAGGTAAGGAGAGATCTTACTCACAGGAGGAAAATAATCTCTGATTACCTGGAACTCCTTTTTGATGTAATCTAGTCACGCTCTGTGGCATGTTATGCAGGAGGTCAGACTAGACAATCATAATGGTCTAGTCTGGCTTTAAGGTCAACGAATCTATAATTTAAAGAAATAAAAAAGCAGTTTTTATATTTACTATATCTGGAATGTTCAACAAAATAATTCACAAATCTCAAATGATTTTTTGCTGACTCAGGGTAAATTTAAGGGAAATATTATTGAATTGAATTGGATTGCACTCAGACTATTCACTGGAAATTTTTAATTTGTAGATCTTTTAGAGATGTAGGCTTCTCCTCTCTTGAAATGTCTAATAATTGATAGAATAATATCCCATTATGTTTTTAACACTTTGAGGACATCTAACTGAATATGCAAAGTCTATGTGTCTGCCCTCAAGATATTTCTTCCTTGGACAGTATTGTTCCAGAAACAGCATCACTCTGGATTTCATTTTGCTCATCTGTAGGCTTTAGAGTTCCTTCACCATCACTATGTTTATCAATACAAGCATTGGAGGTGCTTAGTCTACAGCTATGGGAAACTACTTCACCTCTGATGTCACAGCAGGTTGCTGGGAATATTGATAGTTCAGACCCTGATTATGCAATACTTTTCATCTTTCAGTACAGAGGATGTCTCTCATTTTAGTCCCAGATTTCCTTCCTTTGCTCACAGACCTAGTGTTCCTCCACTGTTTGTTTGTTGTTGCAACTTATTGACATCCCAAATGCTGAATTGTTAAAACAGATTCATAGGGAAATGTTTTTTATGTACAATAAATTAATACTACATCATTAAAAGATGCACACTGTTTTTCTTGTCTTCCTCATTTTGGGCTTTCTCACACTGTGTCTCACCACTGAGCTTTAGAGATATAAGGTGGGCAAGGTAATTTCTTTTATTGAACCAACCTTTGTTGGTGAGAGAGATGAGTTTGAACTATAAAGAGCTCTTATTCAGGTGTGGAAAAGGATTCTTTGAGAGTGTTTCTATTCAGCAAAGAAAAACCACAGCTGTCCCATGCCAGATGACTCGGGCTCCTGGGTTGTGGGCTGTGGGGCTGTTTCACTGATGTGTAGATGTCTGGGCTCAGGGTGGAGCCCGGTCTCTGGGACCCTCCCACCTCGCAGGGTCCTAGGCCTGACCGCTAGCTCGAGCCCAGAGTCTACACAGCAATGAAACAGCCTCAAAGCCCAAGCCTCCCGAGCCTGAGTTGGTTGGCATGGGCCAGCTGCAGGTGCCTTGTTGCTGTGTAGACATACTGAGAGACACAGCTAAACTCGAGGTGGAACAGATTGTTTAGCATAAGTAGTTAGCACATATTCTAAGGGACATTTCAATAGGCAGTGGCCCTTTAACACCTCTGCAGTTATAGGTGAAAAAGTGGGTGGTTGTGAGTTACAAATTGTTGTAATAAACCATAAATCCAATGTCTTTATTATGATTTTTAGTGTCCAGAAGAGCTTGTCTTTTGAAACTGCTGTACAGGTTTCCTTTGAGGATAAGGACTGATAGGTCAGATATAGAGTGATCACTTTGTGAAAAGTGTTAGGGTGTTGTAGTCTCTATTTTCCTGGTGTAAGTTCATTTGAGAGCCTAGTGATTGTCTGGTTTCACCCATATCATTGTTGTTGGGTCATTTAGTGCAGTGGATGAGGTACATGACATGTTGTGATAGGCATATATAGGATCCATGGATGTTATTCAAGTATGTGGATTGTATAGGCCAAGTCCTTATAAGTAGTTATAGCTACATATTCAAATACACAGAAAATGTGAGAGGCCTCCTCTCCATACTTAACCTTGCACAGCATCATGAGCGTTGTGAAACATTAGGGTTGTCATCACCTGCTCTCTCTCATGGGTATCTTACGCAGGAAGGTCAGAGAGAAAAAGGGAGAAGATGAGAATGCTATCGGAACATTAAGAAATTTACAGATTGAGAGCAAACAGTTTTATTGAGAATTAATGCAAAAGAAATTTGCTGAAAAAGACCAAGATGATTTGATCTGAATCCAGGAACCAACTTTTCTAAATTATCTGGTAGATTCATAATGGCAGCAATTTCATTAGCAGGGAAATTGTCACTTAGGTTTCCAAGAATTTGGGGTAATAAATAAAGGCCTGATGCAGTGAGGTGCTTGAACACTTCCTGACCGACGCTGTGTCTGTAAATCCCATTTACGTCAATGAAAGCTGAAGGTGCTAAGTAGTTTGCAGGATTGAACCCTAAGATTAACAAGAACTACCTATACATTCTGGTTTACTGCAAATGGATGGGTCTGAGCAGCTGTGGCTGCAGTATGCTGTCTGTCTATGGTAGGTATTTCTATAGCTCCCATTAATACAGTACCAAGACCCCAATCCTGCAATGAGCTCTGTGCAGATGGAAACCTGAGTCCACATGGAATCCCATAGAAGTCAGTGGGGCTCTGCATGAGCACAAGGGTCTGTCCACATGGAGCTCATTCCGAGATTGGGGCTCAGGAAAAGGAGACTTACATGTAGGTGTCCATAAAGGACTTCATTTTTACCTATTCGAGCTTTTAGAAAAGCTCTGCTTGTTTTCATTGCTTACGTTTTTGTTTGTATACATTTGTTATGATGGGAAAGCTTTAGCAAATACATGGGCCTTTTAGCATGCTCTAAAATCATTCAGACTTTGGTTCAATCTGATCTTCTCTGGAAGTTCATTCCACAGATGAAGCCCCTTAACAGAGATTGCATTATCTCCTACTCTCACAAGCTATGGTCTAGTTCTTTCATGAATTTTTCTGGTGTTCTGAAGAATATATAGAAGTTTTCCAGAGAAATTTTGCAGAGGATGTAGTGGAAATTTCAGGTACCAAATGGATATAATATAAAATCATTGCCTGAACCTGAAGAGTGGCGTGCTTACACTAAAGTACATGACAATTGAACTACAATAATATCCTAACTACAAATAATAACATATTTTGTACTGAAGGCTGTAATGCAGGATAGATCATAATAAACAATTCTGCCTCCAATTATGGTTTCAGGATGTATAACAGAAGTATCAATTAGGACAAATCTTGGTTTAAATGGACTATTAATGCCTAATTGGACTTCACAAAAAGGTTGGACTTTAGAATGGATAATTCAATCCCTATGGAAAGAATAATGTGGAATAAGTGTTTCTAAATTTTACCCATTAAAACAAAGGTTTTTGTCAGAGGAAAAGAACAGCAGTTTGTCTCTCTCAAATGTTTTTTTCCCACCAACTTGTATAGTCTCTCTCCACTTAATTTGTATTTTAATATAGTAATTAATTTTTTAAAGTGTAATATTCAGAGAAGAGTTGTTTCAAATTGGACCAGCATGGAAAAATAATGGAATTTTATATAAGTATATTACAGCTTCTTGACTCTGACTTCATGGACAAATTAAAGTGGCACTGATTAAAGGGAAAGTAAGTGGAGGGAAAGTTCATGTAGTATTAAGACATTATTCAACACGAAAGAAGTCAATGCATATTTTGTTTGTCTCCCAATTAAAAATAACATGTCTGACATCTACCTCACCAGTGTCATAACCAAAGAGTTTTGTATCTTGGGAATGCAGATTATTATAACAGATGAATGAGAAGAGCTTGTGATTTTTGACTCATCACAAGGTATATTGTTCTGTCTGCCTCTAGGAGTTTTGCTATCAATCTCCTTTTGGTTTTTTTTCCTTCTGCAAAGTAGCACTCAGTTCTCTCTTTTAGTCCAAGACTGTAGAACATGTGCTCAAGGCATATTTTGCGAGAATTAGAGAAACAGTCTTCAAGGTGAGAACAACATTATTTTTTCTACCATTTCAGAAATCTTATTAACCAAAAGAATTCCTCCATTGCCCCAAGTGCATAAAAAAGATATCTGAAATATCAGTAAGTGGATTACTGCAGCAGTTGTTGTAATACTGTTACTGAGTCCTCTTCTAGAGGAGGGAGATGAGATTTCTTATTTAGAGCCCAATTCTGTTCCCACTTAATTAAATAACATTCCTATTGTTTTTAATGGAAGCACGAGTAGGGACTTGATTGCTTTGGCCAGATTCTGATACATTTACTCCATGACAGGCCCTGATCCTGTGGAAATTTGCATGCATGCCTAACTTTATGTACTATGAGTAATCTCACTGAAGTCAATGGGACGTCTCACAGTATGTAGGAACAACCATACTGGATTAGGCCTGAGGTTCGCCTAATCCATCCAACTACCCTGCAGTAGGCAGATGAATTATAATCAGCCCTTCAGAGAGACAAGGTGGGTGAAGTAATATCTTTTATTGGGCCAACTTTGTTGGTGAGAAAGAAAAGCTTTTGAGCTACACAGAGCTCTGCTTCAGGTGTGGGAAAGATACTAAGGCTTGGTCTACACTACGCATTTAAACCGATTTTTAGCAGAGTTAAACCAATTTAAAGCTGCACCCATCCACACAACGAGGCCCTTTATATCGATATAAAGGGCTCTTTAAATCGGTTTCTATCATCCTCCCCGACAAGAGGAGTAGCGTTGAAATCGGTATTACCATATCGGATTAGGGTTAGTGTGGCCGCAAATCAACGGTATTGGCCTCTGGGCAGTATCCCACAGTGCACCATTGTGACTGCTCTGGACAGCAATCTGAACTCTGATGCAGTGGCCAGGTAGACAGGAAAAAGCCCCACGAACTTTTGAATTTCATTTCCTGTTTGCCCAGCGTGGAGCTCTGATCAGCCATGGGTGGTGATGCAGTCCCAAATCCAAAAAGAGCTCCAGCATGGACCGTGCGGGAGATACTGGATCTGACCGCTGTATGGGGAGACAAATCTGTTCTATCAGAACTCCGTTACAGAAGACGAAATGCCAAAGCATTTGAAAAAAATCTCCAGGCTATGATACAGAGTCCACAGCACAGTGCTGTGTGACAAGCGTAACGGAAAGCCAAAGAATCAAATGGATGCTCATGGAGGGAGGGAGGGGGTACTGAGGACTCCAGCTATCCCACAGTCCCCAGCAGTCTCCGAAAAGTATTTGCATTCTTGGCTGAGCTCCCAATGCCTGTAGGGTCAAACACATTGTCCGGGGTGGTTCAAGGTATAGCTCGTTAATTTACTCCCCCCCCCTCCGTGAAAAAAAAGGGGAAAAATCGTTTCTTGACTTTTTTCAATGTCACCCTATGTCTACTGCATGCTGCTGGTAGACGAGATGCTGCGGCAGTGAACAGCAGTATCTTCTCCCCTCCCCTCCCCGTGGCAGACGGTACAATATGACTGCTATCTGTCATTCATCATCAGCCCATGAGTGCTCCTGGCTGGCCTCAGGTGAGGTCGGCTGGGGGGCGCCTTGGTAAAAATAGGAATGACTCTGGTCATTCCCAGTAGATGGTACAGAATGGCTGGTAACCATCTTCATCATAGCAACTGGGCTGAGCTCCATCAGCCCTCCCTTTCATGTGTAAAGAAAAGACTATTCTGTACTGCCTGGACTATCATAGCAGCTGGAGGCTGCCTCCCCTCATTTTATCTCACTAACAAGTCAGTGTTTCTTATTCCTGCATTCTTTATTACTTCATCACACAAATGGGGGGACACTGCAACAGTAGCCCAGGAGGTTGGGGAGCAGGGAAGCAACGGGTGGGTTGTTGCAGGGGCACCCCCTAGAATGGCATGTAGCTCATCATTTCTGCGGGATCTGACACAGAGCAGCTGTGCTGTCTTGTTCTTCTGGTACACTGGTTCTCTAGTACACTTGAACCATATTCTAGCAGGACTGACTCTATTTTTAGATACCATAAAGGAGGGATGACTGGGGAGTCATTCCATTTTTGTCTTTGCGCCCCTCGGCCGACCTCAGCCAGGGGCACCCATGACAGCAGCAGACGGTACAGAATTGGACTGATAACCGTCATCTCATCGCCAATTACAATGCATGGCAGACGGTACAGAACAACTGATAACCGTCTCTGCTATCTTGCAAAGGCAAATGAATGCTGCTGTGTAGTGCTGCAGTACTGCTTCTGTTAGCAACATCCAGTAGATATACGGTGACAGTAAAAAAAAAAAAAAAAAAAAAGCTGAACGGGCTCCTTGGTTGCCGTGCATTGGCGTCTGCCAGGGCAATAAAGGGAAAAAGGGCGTGATGATTGTCCGCCGTTCCTTTCACGGAGGAAGGAATGAGTGACGACGTTTACGCAGAATCACCCGCAACACTGTTTTTGCACCATCATGCACTGGGGTCTCAACCCAGAATTCCAATAAGCGAGGGAGACTGTGGGAACTATGGGATAGCTACGGGATAGCTACCCACAGTGCAACGCTCCAGAAATTGACACTAGCCTTGGACCATGGACGCACACCACAGAATGAACGTGCTTAGTGTGGCCGCGTGCACTCGACTTTATACAATCTGTTTTACAAAACCGGTTTATGTAAAATCGGAATAATCCCGTACTGTAGCCATACCCTCAGAGTTTCATGGCTAAATACAAGGTTGAAGAGATTGCTAACTACTTATGCTAAGCTCACATTCTAAGGGACCACTGAAAGGGAAGTGGAACATTAACAGCGCTGCAGTCATAAGACAAAAAAGTAGGGGGTTGTGAGTTACAAATTAAGTAAGTCATAAATCCAGTGTCCTTTATAAAACTATCGTTTTTAGTGTCCAGTAAAGTTATGAATTTAAGTTCCCAGGCTTGTCTTTTGAAAGTGTTGTGCAGGTTTCTTTTTAGGATGAGGACTTATAGGTCAGATATAGAGTGATCACTTTGCGAACAGTGTTCACTGAAGGTTAATAGGGTGTTTTTGTGTCTCATAATTTTCCTTTGTAAGTTCATTTGAGTGTGTAGTGATTGATTTCACCCATTGTTGTTGTTAGGTCATTTAGTGCAGTGGGTGAGGTATGTCACATGTTGTGATAGGTATGTATAGGACCCAGAGATCTTGAAAGGTGTGTTGTGGAGGGTATTGATCATTTTACCAATGTAGATATATCTGTAGGTTTTGCATCTCTTGAATGTCTTTTTTTCTGGCTGTGTCTGGTGCCACTTTGAGTTAGTATGTACTGGTCCATGGGGAACTTGCTTCTCGTGATGAGCTAGGAGACTGACACAGCTATAAGGGCACTGCGTAATCAGTCTTTCACATTCATTCTCATCCTGAAGTAGTTTCAAGTTAGCTATAGCTCTGAAACAAGAGGCTTAATATCCCTTCCAAAACAGTTTTAAGTTAAAATTAAGCATGTGTGTAAGTCTTGGCAGAACTGACACCATATTCAGTGGATTTATAATAATATCCTGTCATCTGTTATTCCTTGTTGTCTGAGATAGTTAGGGACAAAATTTACTTAAATTCACGTTTAGGTGTCTAAATACAAATTTTGGTGGTTAACTTTAGGCATTCAACTTTGAATGCTTTGATCCATGCTCCTTAATTTAAGATCAAGATTTCTAGTTGATGTTATTAACAAGAAATGCAATTCCTTTGTGCAGCACCAGAGAATAATGTGCAAAAGGTCAAGAATAATTTTAAAAAGTAGTGGCACAGAGGCAAAAACAAAACAAACCCCCCAAACCATTCTTTCTGCAGAAGACCTGAAGCCATTTTGCTACTTGATCAAAAGGGAAAAGGCAACAAAGAGCATCTTGTTCAACCCCTTTATTTGGACTATCATTTTTTTTCTTTTATAATTTTCCTTAACAAAATAATTGCCAGTTAAGAGTTACGTACTGTTAGTACATGAGAATAATACCTGGCCCCATACCAATGAAGAAGATCTAATTGTGTCATTCTTCTGCATAATGTATGCTTGTAAAATCACACGTGCTTTTTTTTTTTTTTATTGGTACAAATCTGTAGCAGGTCCTGATTCTACAGTCCTCTTTCAGTCACTGACTTTAGTAGGAGTTTTGCCTACATGAAGGACATCAGCTTTATAACCAGACCGCATGTGCACAGTGTAGAATCATTAAAAGTTAGAGATGGTGAAGATCACAAAGCCCATCTCTTTGCAAATGCTGGATTGTTTGGGAGATATTCGTCACAAAAAGTACTGGGCCCAGGAATGAAGTTATTTGTAAAAGGAAGGAGAAGTGCACACAGAGATCTATCTGTAAAGGTAAAATAAGCTACTATTTTGCATCCTGCAAGTTATTTTGCATCTCCCTCAGTTCTTTCTCATATGCATCAACTTTATACCCACTATTTATAAAATGGCCAACCTGAGCGATCCTTCTCAAAGGTGCATACAAAAAGAAAATGAGTCAGAGTAAGTCCAAAAAGAAGTGCTTTTGGCAAATTAGAGTAGTGAATTGGTAATCTCATTTATAAAGGTACAGGTGCACAAATCACCTACAACAGGAGTACAGTATGAGGCATCTTAGGTGTGTATAGGTGAAATGGGTTCCTTGAGGGTGATTTTATTTATTTAATTTTTGAGACTGGTGACATGATATGGCAAGCACTATAATTTGGGGCTTTTTTTCCACCTTGTGGTCTATTTTTTTTTAAATAATTTTTTTCTGATTTTGAAATTCCTTCCTCATACCTTTCTCAATTGCTTCAGCTTTTCAGAGACTGTTTCCCCTCTCACCTTTTTTTATTGTGAATTCATCAGGCTTTTAGTAACATAGTAAATCATAGCGTAATGTTCCTGGAGCAGAATAGTTGCTGCATTTCCCCTCAGAAGAGGCTGCATTTCAGTGGTGAGTGGAAGTAAGACCTGAAAATGTTAACCTGCCCCGAACTTTGAACTTGTGAAGGGTGCTATATAGCAGTATATTATCAACTGTACAACTCCTGCTTTCACAAAGAGACTTTCAATGAAACCAAGAAAAAACACAATAAGTTGGGAAATAAGCCATATTAAACCATCTGATAAAGAAATAGTATTCATTTCAGATGAATGCATGTCTTTTATGCTATAACAATCCATCATTAAATAGTCTACAATATTTACCCTTGTATATTACATTAAACACATCTGCAATTTTATTAGTTTCGTATTTATTTATAATTGACTACAGTACTTGCAAGTGACCCACTAAAAGTAAAAAACATGCATATGCTGCTAGGGTTTTTTTTCTACTCCTTTATTAGTTCTGGGCAACCTGTCCAAATAAAGATACATTTGTTTAGCATACATAATTTTTAGTGGCCCCTGCTTCATTGCAGGAAAAAACCTGAAATTTTCTCTGTCGTTTTCCCCCTCAAACCCTAAGTTTGCATAGTTCAGGTACGATCTGCCCTATATGGTTCACAAGGCTGCCACTTCTACCCCGCCTGGGTGTGTTTATGTTAAGTGAATGCACGTTGACTGTACTGGGAATTTGGGAATGAAGGAGTGTGCCCTAAATTGCTGTCTTACTGTGAAATTGAGAAGTCCAGATCCCATCTGCCTGAGTACCGCTGTGAGACTGCGGCTGACAAACTGTCCACATGTGAAGTAAAGGAGTTCCGTCTATTTTAGACGCTATGTTAGTGAACCATTGCTGGCTATTTCGTACAGCTAGGATAGGTTCCCACTGTTTTGAAAACTGAGCAGCATTTAATTGTATGCATGCTTGTCGCAGGTGCCATGAGTAAATGGTGCAACTAGCGAACCCCTATCTGCGGAATAAGAAACGGATTCCTTCTGGCAGAAGCTCCTCTAGCTGGTTTATGTATTTATATTGTATTGGGCGTGTGCTGTACCATTTATTTGGGGGTGAACCTGGTCCATGTCTCTTTGCCGAAGGAGGTATTTTTAGGTGTTTGTAGCAGGTGACCACAAGCGAGAACTGAACATTTAAGTGCCGGGAAATGTGTGATTAAATGAAACCAGCTTTAGTCAAACGTCCCATATAGCAATTGCTTTAAAAAATTCAATAGGCGGTAGCTGACTCACTCAATAAAATTGCATTTTAAATACAGATTACTTTTATTTTACGTTAGTCTTTTTTTTTTGTCACCGTCTTTAATAAACTATTTAGGAAGGTCGATTGTCCATTTTTTTTTTTAAGTGCAGGACATTTCCCTGCCCTGAAGAACAGACTAGCATTTCCAAATACTTCTGGGAAACGTGCAATTGAAATGTTGCTGAAAGGAGCTGGCCGTCCTATGTTGAAAATGCTTCAGAATTAAAGAAAAAATAATTTCCCTACCCGCTGGATTTATTATTAAAAGTGGAACCGGAAGCCTTCTGGCAATCACCCCCGACTAGTACTTTAGTGAAGGGAGGATTTTCAGACGCCACTCAGTGCTGGGAGATACTTTGAGGGTCAAGTAAAAGCCCCCCCTGGGAGCAGCGCTTTGCTGCTGCCGCCGCTCAGATGGCACAGCATTAGGCGGCGAAGAAAAGAGATGAGTTTGGAGCTGATGTACACGCCGGAGCAGCAGTAAAAAGAGATAAGATATCGACACGCTCAGCTGCCTCTTGTTAAAAGCTTCCTGCGGGCTGGCAGAATGAAATCTTTATTTAAAATACACAAACTATCGTCAGGGGAGGAACGGCAAACACTAAAAGGGCCAAATGCTTTGCTTAACCCACCACTGTAAGCAAAGGAGGAGGAGAAGCGAGCAGATTGGCTTTGGGGTGAGGACCCTGCCTAGAACACAGCCCCAGCAGGGACCCGCTGAGGCGCTGTATCCATTCCGCTGCGAAGAGAGAGACTTTCTTTGATGATGATGATAGCTGCTTGGGCGGGAAAGGGGCTTTATTAATAGCAGGGGCACAATCTGTGCTTACACTTAGGCATGAGTGGTAGGCAAAGGTGCCTAACCGCCGTGTCCACAGCGGCGATCTCCTAAGTGGTGGTATTATCATCTGCTCATTGCCAGCCGCTGCCTTGTGAAGGTGCATTATTTTGATGCATTATTAATTGTTTTCCCGGGGAGAGTAAAGCGGGTGGGGGGGGAGGCTTAGTATTATTATTAGCAGGAAGATCGGCTGCTCCTTTTGCACGAGTGCAACGGGAAGGAGGGAGGGCCGGGAAAGCAGCAGCAGCAGCTCGCCCTTCGCCCGCACGCCGTGGGGTGTGCACCGGGCGCAGCCCGCATGACAAGCACGCAAAAAATAAAATCGCCTGGTAGAAAGTTCAGCGGGTCAAAGTGCTCGTCCCCCTCCCTCCGTGACCCCGGGTGGGGAGCGCTCCTCTCTCTCTGCCTCCTCACCCAGGGCCCTGGAGCAGCCCCTGGCGCTGCTCCTCAGCCGGCAGCGCAGTGCGCGGGGGGTACGCGCTGCAGCCCGGGAGCAGGACAGCCGGGCTCACCTCGCTGGCTGGGCGAGGCGCCAGCTGCATCCTCCCAGAGGGGGTTGCTCTCTGCAGGGCACCACCCCAGCTACGGGCAGGGAGAGCGCAAGGAAAGTTGCAGCGGTATCAGCGCCCCCGCCCCCTCTCCCCAGTGGGCTTTGGCCGGAGCCGGGGAGAGCGCCGTGCATTGCCGCGGCCAGCCATCAAGTGGCTCGTTAAGGAAATGCAGGTGAGCGCGTGTGGGGCTGGGGCTGCCGCTGGTGGGGATGCGCCTGTGTGTGTGTGTGCGCGCGCTGGAGGGAGATGCTGCCTCTGCCGCTGCCTCGCACACAGCCGGCAGCAGGAGCGGGCGTGTGTGTGTCACTTTGACAGCACCATTGACTCCTCTCGTGCTCTCGCTGCCTCTTCCCGCTGGTGCCACCAAGGAGCATCTCACTTTCACCTCCCCTCCTCCCCACCCCAGGTCTCTCTCTGCCAGATTCAGCGGAGAGAGTTGCAGGTATCCACCCCCCCGCCCCCCACAATTTTCAAGGCACGCTTGAGCCTGGGTTTTATGTATGCGCTATAGCGCTGTGGTGCAGACCTCTCCTCTGAAAAGACCAACCCGTCAGCCCACCAAAACAAACCTGCTTGATGTGGCATGTGCTTCTCTTCCCTTGCAGTTCGCTCCGGGCCCGTGTGGAATAGAGACACTGTTCTTCAGCTGACTGGCAGGAGAGGAAAGCGAAGACTCCTTGAGGTTTTCCAAAGAGGTCCGGCTGGCTGCTTTAGTGAGTAAATCCTTGTTTGTATAGGGGCAGTAGGAGGTGGGGGGAGAGGTATCTTTTCATTTTACAACATGTCCGTTTCTGTTCTGCTAACCAGCCCCGGTCAGGTCAAAGAGGAAACTTTGACTGTTGTAACTTAAACTGTTCCCAATGGGAAAAGTGGTTTGCTGAGGTTATAACCATTAAAAAAAAAAATCTAAGAAAGGAAACTGAAGGTGAGCAGTTGTATTAGAGGAGTTATGGGTTCGAAAAGTGTTGGTTGTGTATATTACATCGAGTTTAGGTACCTGTATTTCTATATAAAATATAAACAAAGAGATGCTTCTAGTAGGGATGGAGAGGTATCGAACGGAAAGGTGAATCTAGGTGTCAGATCATCCTACCATAAAATAACGTGGTGTAGTTACTAAGGATGCTTTTGGCTGCCATTAATTGACATTTTTAAAAACATTATATTTTTAGTCCAAATCTCCAACGTTTTTGGAATTTTAGTACATTTTTTTTTTCTGATGGGGATGGCAGCTCTAGGAAACACTGTTTTGATTATCCAGCTCTACTTAAAGTATCAGGGGCATTTCTTGGATTTGTGAAAAAGATTTTTTTGGGGAGGGGAAAATAGGATAAACTCAATTTGGAAGGGGAGAATACCATTGTACTTTGGTGGATGAGTTGTGCTACTGACAGAAGAATGTACAAAGCTCTGTCAGAGATATGGCAGGACGTGGCAGGTTTAAGGTGTCTTTAACATTGAATGTCTTTGCATAAAAAAAACTTTTGCAAGAATTATTCCCCTTGGGACAGGCGAGCCAATAATCAGCATTTGCTGCATTTCTGGTTTCTCTCTCTCTCTCTGTGTATGTGTATTAATAAAGGCTTACTACTAATTTTATTTTACTGGTGTTACTGATATCAGTAGTTGAGGGTTAACTGCTTCTTAGGCAGGGAAGGGGGGGGGAGTGGGAGGGGAATTATGAATATGGGCAATGAAAACCTATAAGCTAGTGTTTTATAACATCTAAATAAAACCTTTGTGTCATATCAGTAGAAATATAGTTGATTCAGTTCATACTGAATATACTAGAAGAAATTAATAACATTTCAACATTTTTTTAATTATTATTGCCAAATGGACTTTGATTTGACTTCTTCTTGTATTGTTATGTATAGAGTAGGCACAGTATGGATCCCAATTTGGATACAACTTACCTGTTTCTTGACAAATTAAAGTCCACACTGCACAGTATAAATTAGAAATACAGTATACTTGGTGTGGTGTAAATAGAACCATCAAAAGTTAATCTCCTCCAGATATTGCTTTCAGTTTTCTGATTCTCAGAATGCATTTAGGTCTCATGTAATTTTCAAAGTTATAAGAAACTAACCAACTGATATCTGAACATTCATTTTTGATACACAACACAGGATGATTCTGTATTACATCTTAATGTGAAAGTTTCTCCTAAATATCAGTGGCAGCTAATCGTTACTTTCAAAAGTGAAAGTTATTGTAAAATCAAATGTTCTTATATTCTAGTTTGATAACTGTAAAGATAATGTAACAACAAGGCCAATTAGAGAAGATTGATTTAAGACATTAACATAAAAGCAGTCTGTAATACCTAACATGTACAGTAGTAGAATAAAATTCACATTTGCCTACAGCTGCACATAAATTCAAAGCAAGGAATAATTACAAAGCATAAGCTACAAGTTCACAGAATAGTTAATGATTGGTGACTTAGTTCTGCATCACGATATTCTTTGTGTGTTTGGCAGCATTTATGGCAGCAAAATGTTGTTGTTTTATGAACCTGTGAACTCGAAATAACAAAAATGATAAGTTATGTATCTGATGGCATAGTAAGGCATTCTGTGTCATTACTTCATGAACATGAATTTAAAACATTCAGAATTACTTTCCTAATAATGCGTAACATTTTGACACTGTTCATTGCTGGGATATTCTCTGTGTGGAAAACATTAAAAGAATGTATCTAGCTAATTTGCATGATGCATTTTGAAACTATGCGGATAGAAGTTTGAGGTTAGACTCATTGGTGTGGTAAGTGATCCCCAGATATGCAACATGTGATACTGAATATATAATATATGGTCTGTCTTTTCCCCAAAAGTATTTTAATATCTTTCCCAAGTATTTAATCATTGGGATTTGGGATTGGGTTAAAGAACAGCATACTAATTTGGAACATACTTTCTGTTCAGGTTTTGGCGTATAAATACATACAAATCTAGAATTTTTGATGGGAATACTTAACTATCTAATGAAAAGTGGCTTGACACATATTTCACACTTGCTGTCATTATGATTTAATACAATGGAAAATGACCTGAGTCAAAGCCCTGGCAATTATAGCTTATGTGTGTGTGTGTGTGTGTGTGTGTGAATGTATCTTGATCATGTCAAATCAGGGCAGGCTAGTTCAAAGGAACAAAGGAGAGTTCAAAAATCTCTGTTGCCTTCAGTAGTTACATCTTAAAGCTGATAGCATACAGTTGCTGCTGTCAGCGGTAATGCGTTTTACTATGCAATTGTTCTTGTTATTCAGATCAGATAATGGGCCGGTGAAATATATAAGCAGTCTGCTGGGAATGAATGATTAATTCCTCTAACATGTGCTTACTGTAGGAATTCTTACCAATAATGTCCTGTGTTCCAGTATTTGCTTACAGTTACTGTTGGTGAAGGCAAATATTCTCTGTTTCAATGCTATTATCATGTAGTGTACAAGTCTGCTGTATGAGTATGAATATCATTTCACACAGTAATTTGACTTCATTCATAAAACTGCTTAAGGACAATTATGACATCCACTATTCATTTTTGTTGCATTTGGCTTTATTGAATAAACTGACAGTAAACAGACTGGTGCTTGACAGCAGAAACATAATAAGAGATCACAGTTATACTTGAAAGGAGCTGGCATAATAAATTAAACAATATCCAGATGTTTCTTCTGTTTGTTTCATATGTCTTATTTATTTTATTTAATCATTTTGCCAGTCCTAACACATGAATATACTTGTTTGCTAAACAAGTTCAAAGTACTATAATAAGCTGGAAAAACTAAGACTGCATTGACTGAAACAGAGAGCAGACCAGGTTAGGATTTTAGGTATAACTACTGAAGATGGTTACTAATACTATGTTTATAGTGAAAACAGGTTAGCAGATGAAGTTCCTGTGCTTAGTGTAAGCTAAGTTGATTTAGTCCCATTTTGGGTACTTTGAAAACAAAATCACTTACTTACGTAAATAAACTCAGCAAAAAATATAAAATTCACAATCACATTTATGTAGCTGGTCCATAATTCAGGGCTTGATTCTAATCCCTTTTGTCATGTTGAGTAGGACCTTACTTGTCAAATAGTTCCACCGATTTCAGTGCAACTACTCATGGAGTAAGAACCACTTGATGAGAGTAAAGTTAGCAAAAATCTGGCTTTCAAAGAGCAACTAATGACTCATAGAAAAACATTACATGGAAAAATATTTTCTGTATTCTTCTTTTCACAATCATTGTTTTGAGGACATTCAGATGAAAACATGATCTTTGTTTCTTAAAACTCTATTTTGTGCTTTATTTTACTTTTCACCAAGAGGTCTGATGTCACAGTTGTCGCTCTGCCAAAAACTGCTCAGAAGTCAACAGAATTTTGCCAGAGTAATAACAGCAGGATACGGATAATAGAGTCAAAGGTTATTGACATCTGTGGTATTAAACAAGGAATAAATCTTGTCCATAATCTTTTTGACAATCATAGTTAATTGCTGTAGAAAACACTGTAATGTCACATATATGGCTTTTACACTCAAGTAGGAAATAAGAACCAGGAATTCTTAAATAAAAGATTCATTTTCATGTTAATTCCCTTAATTACAAAGACTAAGAGAAGAGAAACAGACACTCACAAAAATTGTACATAAACAGGCATATAAAGAGAGGCTTGCAAAGCTTTTGCTGTTGTCACCTGCTTTCTAAGCATTGGTAGATCTGCTCTGCTTGACCTCAGTGGCTTCACAACTACATTTTAATGCAAAAAAACTAACAGAAAGGTTAGTGATAACTGAGAATATTAGTGGGGTTTTTACTTTTACTGTCAACAAGCCAAATCTGAATGATGTATCTATTTTCATATGCTATCAGAAGCTGCAGAAAGAGGTTCTATATGAATAGAATATCATAGATGTAGAACATATCCTATTAAGTGAATGCTGTTATATGTACTTGTCATAAATAGATAGCTAAGGGTTAGGTCCCTTTACCTGTAAGGGTTAACAAGGGAACAAACACCTGACCAGAAGACCAATCAGGAAACTGGATTTTTCAAAGTCAGGGAGGGAATTTTTGGACCTGAGTCTTTGGTTTGTCTCTCAGCTATGAGAAGGTTCTTTCTATCATCTATCTTCCTGTTTCCAACTTGTAAGTACAGATAGAAAAACAATATAGGCTTTTATGTTGTTTGGGTGTATTTACATGTGTGTAACTTGCTGGAAGTTTCAGATTGGATATCTTTTGAATCAGACTGTTTATTCATATTTTCTTATAAGCAATAGCCCTGTATTGTCACCTTGATGCAGAGTTTATATTCTTATGTCTTTCTCTTCTCTTTTTATAATAAAGTTTTCTTTGTAAGACTTGTTGTTATCTCTCTGGGTAGGTTAAGGAACAAGGGGAGGAGATCTCTTTGTGTTAGATCTACGGAGGGTAAGCTCTGCAGCACAGGGAGTTGGTGGGAGGGAAGAGAAGGATCATCTCTGTTTCCTTGTATTTGGGTTTTGCTCTCTTGTGGAATAAAGGAGACATGCTTCTTGGTATTGTGATGTAAAGAGATTGCATCCGTACTCTCAGGTTAGCCCAGAGAGGAAAGTCGGTGAACCAGCAGAGGGGGCCAAAACCCTGGAATTTTTGGATGGTGGCAGCGAGATCAAAGCTAAGCTGGTAAGTAAGCTTAGAAGGGTTCATGCTAAGCACCCAGATTTTGGACGCTAAGGTCCAGATTAGGGAGAAAGGCTTATGATAGTACTACATAGATTTTATGCTATTTATTTCTGAACTGCCAAATTGTTTTCTTGCTTATAAAGGCTGGTTCCTACAGTCCATACTTAGATTTAAATTCCACTTGACTTCAATGGGAGTTTTAAATGAATAAGGACTGCAGTTTCTGACCCATAAAATCAACTTTTCAATGTTTTTGTCAAAGCTAAATGTTAAATTTATCAAAATATATTATTTACATACACTTTACTAATTTATTATTCAACATATAATGCAGCCTGAGTATATATGTCCTGATGACCAAAATGGATTATTTAAAGTCATTTAAAAGCTTGTTATTCTGTATGTACTATACACTTGCAGTGGGCTGAAATGTAAAATTAAGGTTTTAAAAATGTATTTGGCAAAAGATTTATTGATGTGCACGTCTGCAGTATGAGCAAGACTCAGAGTAGTTTGCTGATTTTTCATAAGGAAGATATGTGGAATTTGTTCCATCTGCGTGCGTCCGTTTAACTAAATATAGTTAAAATTAAAGTATAGATTGCAGATCCAGTTGCTTGATGTTTGTCTGTGCTGGGGCTGGGGAAAATCCTCTGCATGATAGTAAGTCCAGATCCTACATCCTATCCTGAATGTGAAAAAGAAATGAGACTCTGGCTATCAGATGGCTTAGAGAGAGCTTTGAAAGCAGGGCAAGGTGCATGCTTTTCCTGCATGAGGTGCCTTCTGCACTAGTCCCAGATCTGGGTAATAAGAGCAGAGAACATGTATATGAGGCCTGCCAAGAAATCACACTTCATCAATGTTACTGCTGTTTGTTTATTTGGAGGTTGCTTGCCCATAATTTTGTTTCATTTATTCCCAGTGTTGGAATGTTAAATTTTTAATTATACCATCTAACCTGAAATAAAACTGGAGATGAGATTTTTTGTGTGTGTGTGTGATAAATCTCAGTTCAACAGGACTAGTTGAACTGGACTGCCTAGTCTGTAGCCACAGGGGAACAGAGAACTCCAGGTCAAAGGGGTATTTGTGCCCATCAGTGGTTTTAATGACTATTAATGCTATATGAGCAAGGCACATATAAACAATTTTAGAGCCACTTGTGAAGCCTTCAGATTGGTGAACCTTTTATAGATGACAAAACAATTGGTATATGCTCTAACCAAGATTTTCTGGTGGCAGCTGATAGGAAGTACTGTATATACGCCTCTACCTCGATATAACAGTGTCCTTGGGAGCCAAAAAATCTTACTGTGTTATAGGTGAAACCATGTTATATTGAACTTGCTTTGATCCGCCGGAGTGTGCAGCCCCGCCCCCATGGAGCACTGCTTTACCACGTTATATCCGAATTCATGTTATATCGGGTCGTGTTATATCGGGGTAGAAGTGTACCAACCAGTTGTTTGGGAGCTGTAATACCTTCAGATCACTGCAGCATCAGTAACTGCAGAAGAACAATTACATCTGGTCCAGTCTGGAACTGAAGTGACTATTGTTTTCTCAAACTGTTGTTTAATAGCCACTATGGGAATGTGACAGGCCCAGTTACTTTGTCTGGACCTTGCTGTATTCTGTCTTCTCCACTCTTAACATGCTCCTTTCCCTGCTGTGCATGATGTAGCTGTTAAAGCTTGAGCAGTGGGATGAGTAAGCCCTGCAAGATGCACAGTACAATGTGGAATACCTGTCCCATAGTGTAACCAGTTTGTTCACCGCTACAGGAGTGGCTTGCTTCTGGAGTTACAGAAGGAGCAGTCCTACACTGCTCAGCTGGATCAGGTACTTTGTATTAATTGGACGTATGAGATCCATGCAAAAATCCCTTCATGCACCTGCATGGTGGTGCTCTGTGAATTTGGGGAGCAGGGTGAGGGGATAGCTGCTCTGTGTGGTACCATCCTGTTGGAAAGCCACAGGAAAATTCCTGAAGGAAGGACTTTTGACACTGTCCTAGAAGATTCTTCTCTGTACTTAAAGGAAGAAGATAAGGTGCAGGGACAGGCAAGAAGTCATTAGCAATATAGCTTCTCCAGGAAAGGGTACAGGTGTCATGAGAAGAGCACAGATAGGCTAAGCATGTGTTGGGATGGCCTTCCTCTCTATACTGCAGCCCTGAGATTGCTTTATTACACGTCTAGCCCACTCCATAGAACTACAAAGCCAGGCTTTCTCCGAGCCAGGGGCCATGAAAGCGATAATGAATCTCAAGTAACCTGCTTCCTTTTTGCAGCTGTTAGACAAGGATAGTTTAGCCCATTGATTTTGTTTGCATAGAGTAAGGATGAGTATGATTCTAGTCTCCATGCAGCAGTAAAAATAGCGAATCAGGACCACAGAATTTCTTATTAGCTGGCTGACTACTTTGTAGACTGGAAGTAATATCAAGGGAAGCCATTACAAATGCTACTAGGGAGCTTGGGATTTGAATCCTGTGATTTGTCATTTGTCTGAGGGAAGGGCTAGTAGAGGAGAAATGGTTAAGGTAAAATAAGTAAAATATTATTTTATTATATTTTATAACATTATATTCTCCTCCTTTAAAAAAAACACACCTGTATCAGTAACTATTTTTAATACACTTTTTTTGTATTCGTCTGCATGCGTGTAACTGTGCATTTGAGGATGAATACTACAAGTGATTTTCAAGTACTGTACTACAAATAAAATATTTAATTTGATTTGTGTGCATAATGCTCATGCGGACTGCTTCGCGTATAAATATTTCTAATGAAAAGTCTCATTCAGTGACAATGGACAGGAATAGAATATGCATGTAGTATAGGGACATGCTTCTAGCCTATGATAATAGGTTCACATCTGGATACTGTAGTCACCTCTTCAGTTTTAAGCAGAATGGTGTCCCCAATCTCTCTCCTTTGTCCAGTAGTACCTGCACTTAGTAAATAAAGGTTCTAGCTCCCAACGTGTAAATACTGCTTCTACTCTGTGTGGGGGTATGCCAGGCCCAGAAAGCAGCACAATTGTCTTGGTCCCTATGTGTGGTGGGACAAGTTATAGAATGACCAGACAGAGGATTCTTCATCACTTTCTTGCCATGGGCCAGTACTTTGTGGTGGATCTCTCTGTGGCACCTTGGATGGAAGGCTTGGGGATACAGCAGAAGTCTAAGCAATGAGTTTGCAGATCCAATATGCAGAGAGAATATAACAAGTTGCAACCACTACTATAATCTGGGAGCTGCACTAGGAGCTTCAGAGTGTCAGTACTGTTGTACCATTATATTGCTTCAGTTTGGGAACAGAGTTATGTCCTTTCTGAACCTGAATGCAAAACCCATTTATTCAGGTTTTGAATGGGGATTAGGCCTATAGTTTGTAACATAATTCTGATGGATAATTAAGATGTAATTTGGATGTGGGGGTGGTAGTTGTTGATATTGTTGTCTTTTAATTTAATTTTAATATTGTTGTCGCAAAGTGGAAGAGATTTCCTAGGTGTTTTATTGTTTTGAGTATACATTGTGGAGGAACTCCTGGGAAGCATGCAACTGAACATATGAGCTTTGTTCCTTACTTGGTCTTATTCTAATCAGATGATCAGAATGCATATTTTTCTGTAGACTTTGCAATAAAAAATATTCTAGAATAAAATTGACCTGATTATTAGAGATACTGAGCAGCTGTAACACCCACTAAAGTCAATGATGCTTGGCCTTCCTGAAAATCAGGCAATGCATTTTTACTGATTTCAAAACTCCTTTTTACACTGGGCACACACAGAGACCTGCTGATTGTACTCTTTAGGGATGTTGCCGTAAGGTGAGCTCTTTCTTGTGGAAGTGGCTAAACAATAGCCAGCTACATATATTAAGTCTGAGACGTACCAACATGATGCATTTTCCCCATGGACTGCAGGTTTTCAGACCCTACTATGGGTCACTGGCTGCCCTGTCCCAGGAACAGGATAATGAGAACAGGCAGCCAATCAGTGTTGCTGCACCTGCTGAGAGGCAGCTTCCTTTCTTAGCATGTAGATGAGATTTCTTTTCTTCCCCCTTCCCCAGCCTAAACACAAAGGGATGGAAAGCTACTGAAGTGTTCAGCCCTGTCCTCTCAGAGCGTCTGCGGAGTAGATAATCCTTGACAGCTCTGCACATCACCACCACTCTTTAACACCTCATGGCCCCTTCCTTGCCTCCAGGCCTGTGGTGGAGAACCCCTGAAGCTGTGCTGCCTCCATGCCTGGGGTGTGTGTGTGTGAGCATTCATGCATGTTAAAGGGATGGAGGTAGATATATTACTGCAGTTGTCTCACCCCTACACCAGGACAGGAGGTGAAGAAGAACTTCTAGAGCTGGACACCATCAGCAAGTCTGTTGGAGGGGTATGGGTGGGAAGATGTGGTGGTAAGCGGTGCAGGCTTAATTAAAATAGGCATTTGTAGGTTTTGGAAGCACCTATGTTATCAGGCAGCACTTTATGTAAATTAATGTGAATTAAAAATCTAATTTTTAGTAACAAGTTGTTGCCAGGTTTTAAAACTAAAAGAAAACGAATAAGCTTGTGTATATATGTAACCTGTTCAGTGCTAGTTTTATTTTATTAATCATCACTGTGCTCAGCAAAAGAGAGAATTCATGATGACGACAGTCACATTATGATGTTCCTCATCTAGTTAAATAAGATTATGAAGTATGAAATAAAATTGTGCTAAATAAATAAATAAATAGATGCAGTCTGTTTGCCTGTGTCTTTAAAAAGGGGATGGTAGAAGAGATGTCAGAGAGCAGAGAGAAAAGGTCAGAAAAAATGGCAAAGCCATTAGAAATGGCAAGGAGTCTTCTGAGAGGAAATATGTTATTCATGTTCATGACATAGTGATTTACACTTGCCAACGTTTGGCTACAGAATACTCTTTAATCACTGCATAGCCATACCCCTACATTTATTAATTTGCCTTTTCACTCACATATGTTCAGCACACATTCTTTCATCATGTTATACAAATTATACCTGTTGCTAGAGCAAAAACACCGGTTATATACTTTGGTCAACATTTGTACAATTATTTTGATTAACTGTCATTGTAAAGGCATTTTAGTAATCATAACACAATGTATAAATATTGAAGTAAGGGACAAACCTTGTCTTCATATTCTGAAACAAATTTCCTTGGTAGCTTTGTCCTTTACTTTAAACCGCATACACAAAATGAAAGGGTAAATGGAGTCCAAATAATCATTTACTAACTGCAAATGCAACATGCAAGGTCTACTGACATACACTGCTCCTCTGGCAAGATTCTGGTGGTTCTGAAACATAGAAAAATGAAGGTGACTAGAGAGCTTACAAACAATTTAAAGTGATGCTACCCTAATCTTACATGTTACACTGGTGGTTCTTTATTTTCTGCTTCTTAGGGTAAATCAGCCCTGTTGGTTGGCACGTGAATCTGAATACTCAGATCAGCCTACCCTGAATATGAGCATTCCCACAGCAAAGCCCTGTCCACGTTACTGTGTCCTCACTGTTTCTTAACTTGCCTGTGTGTGTTCAGGAAAACATCCCATGGTTTTGTGTTACGAGTTGCTGTAGGATTCTTTCCCAGTCAACTCTGTCAATTGCTGGAGAATTTATCTGTCCCTTGAGGCAATTGTGGGAAGGGCATTGGAAGACTATCAGCACTCGAGTGATCTTGCCTATGTCCTTGCTGCAAAGTGGGCAGTTTCCAGCCCAAGCTAAAGCACAGCTCCAGTTTTAGACTGCGCCCCCAACTATGGAGACAAGCGTGGGTTCCAAGCACAAATAATCATGTACTTCAGGGTTTTGTATTTGAGTGATTGATGGGGGACTGGGCAAAACACATGAAGTAGCATAGGCTAAGACTGCAGCATGGAAATATTCTTAAAAAGGACGGATGAAGGATCTAAGGAATATTATGCTATAATGATGCTGGGAAACAATAAAAATATAAGAAAGCAGGATGAGGTGGTTTTTTGTTGTTCTGCTATTGCTATCTTGACCATTGTACAACAGTTAAAGATTACTGGCAGCAATATTTTGTTCTGAGGTCAGGGCTATTGATTTTAGACTACAAACAGAGCTGGATGTAATAAATCTTAGTAATAATTGTATTTAGACAAAAAGAAAAGTGCAATAATTAAGTACAAAACAAGCTATATAAAGATATCTTTCAGATATCTAAAGGAGCATTTACTGAAAGCATCTGTATATTCTTGTAACATTTTTAGTGTTCTGCCTAGGATAAAGCATGGTGGGAACAGTGTGTTCCTTTTCCACCTGTATTGGATGATTCCTACAGATAGAGGTGTCTCTCTATGCAGTTTTGGATAGCAAGAGAAGAATTCCTATTTAGTGAGCCAAAGCCATTCATCAGAAGATTAAATGATCTTCAAAATTTGTGAGACAAATCACAAGGATCAGAGCAATTTAATAAAGCAGAAAAGGTATCCAAGGAAACCTTGATATATATTTCATCTAATCTTATTATCAGACATGACCTCAGGTAATGTTTTGTCCCCCACAAGATAGGTAGCCACAGCACCTGAAAACATTTACATTCTTTATGGTGCTTCACTGTGTATCTGCATTTTTTTTTGGCATTTAATAAGCAAAACAAAAAAAAGCAGAGAAGAGCTAGCTGAAGTTTTCTTAATTTACTATAACTTGAAATTGCTGAACCTAATACATTACCATGGCAAATAGTTAGACTGCAAGTTATATGTGGGTCAAAAGCAAATTGTAATATAAATGGAGGACAGGTCTACTTAAGGCATATTTATCATTCACTGTTTGTTATTTTTATTATGGTAATGCCTACGGAAAAATTGAGAATGAGTCCCTATTATGCTAGGCACGACACAAAGTCCCTCTTTCAAAAAGTGTACAATCTAAAAGTACGAGAGAGACAAAGAATGGAGAAAGGAATAGAGCAAAGCAGAGTGAATAGAAAAATGGTTTGCAAATGTTAGTGGCACCACATTTTTGTTGTTTTTATTTAAATCCCTTCATTAGGTTTATGTAAAGAGGGGATTAAGTTAGGAGGGTTGTATCAGCAGGGGAAACAGAGGTTCACAATACGTATTCTGTATAGCTGAGTTACCTGCTTGTTTCCAGCTGCTAAATCACATTAACAGACATCCAAAAATACATTTTCTTCATATCACTTTTCCACGCAAGCAGCTGCTATAATTGCCACAGAGGTGCTATGTGACCATGAATAGGAAGAGAGGTGTTAAATTGTGATCTGCACTATGAAAGGACTGAGAACCCTTCACCTATGTGCCATTAAACAAGAAATGTTATATTATTGTCTACGGTTTTAGTTCTGTTGTTCTGGTAGCAGCTCTTTTTATTCCTCCTTTTCTTCTGTGATATATTTCCTTCATTGTTACACATGTGGGAACATCTGGTAATTGCAGTGTGTTGTCACGTCTGTTGAATTCACGTGTTGAATTGTTAAGTGGTGGTGGTAAGGCATTGTGTGCGCTTCATTCTGCTCCTGCCATATAGCTACATGCTAGCTTTGGGTTGTTTTTTTTCCTTTTAACTGATGAAGTAAAGGCATATGTTTTAAAGTAACAATCCTGTGACATTGTATTAGGAAATTAATTATGATCAACTCTATCAAACGACACAGTAATGTTTGCCTGATTAATATGGTGAATTGTCGTGCTGATTAATGTCCAGTGCCATATGTTATTTGATAAATAGTTTTATGCCATTCATGACTGTGGGCAAAATTGTCCATTCACTTATTTTAGTGAATAAAAATTCCTCTTGAGGCAGGAGGGTGTGTGCCATTCTCCTTCTCCTGTGCCATCCCCATGGTCCACGTCTTGAAGGAGCACTCCACGTGCAGGCATCATCTCTTCAGTACAGAAGGGGAGATGTCTTCTGTTTCTGTGGTATTATATTTCCACGATGTTCAAGACTCCATGGATGGCACTGTGTATCCTCAGGAATTTGTGGGATGTGGAAGATATTGTATTGGATGGAGACATGGCTGGCTGGAAAGAGAGAGATATCTTTGCTTCCCCTCTTCCCTACCCCCCCCCAAGTTTTCTAAGAAAAGAGTGAGATGATAATTATCTGGCCTTGAGCTTTTGTTATCTTGTATGCTGCCCACATTTGTGGTGGGGCACCTTTGCCAGGTGGTGTCCCTATTATCTAAAGAGTAGGGGACACCGGCCAGAGCTGGTGGCATTGGGTTTCAGTACAGATAATCCTGGCCTCCAGTAGATCCCAGGGGATCCATGGGGTTTAGAGGTAAGCCCAGCGGAACATTGTGTGTGTGTGTGGGGGGGGGGGGAATAAGGAACATTGTGTCCTCTTTTCCATCAGATTTTTGAATTTTGACATTTTTGCTACATCTCTATAGCTGGTTGAAAAGTGGATTGAGTTTTTTGTGAAATTTTTGTGAAAAATTCATCCTTTACTTATTTGTCTTAATGATGTTGTTGAAAATTTCCCACCATGTCCATGTGAGGGGATGGTCACATAAATTTCTTTCTGTTGAGCCATCTCCCATAGGTTGTACCATGAGAAGGGTGATCAAGTACAAGAATTGTGTATGTGTGCTCTTTGCACTGCATGAGCGTTATTTCTCTATGGCTTTATTTAAAGTGAGCATGAGTCTGTTTTTCTCTGCAGTCCCCACCCAGATACACTTTTCATATGTTCCATTTCTCTGTCACAGTTCTGATCTAACATCTAAACAGGAAAAAGACAGAATGCCTGCATGACTTGCTTTTCATTGAGTAGAACCCAGAAGGAGTGAGAATCTGTGAATATTGGAAACAGGGAGTTGAAACAGTTTTTTAATAAGTATCTCCTGCTTGGTGTTCAAAATCCCTTCTCTTCAAGTGTGAAAGATATGTGTGCAGACATTAGTGAATTAAGTGTTAATTGGATTATATTTCCCTCGGCCCCATAATGCATCTCTCTTCTTCCGCAAGGTCTTGTGCTTGCCTGCTGAGAAACTGTGATTTATTTTCAGTTATAAATGGGAAATCTAAACTGGTAGAAAGTGCCAGACTAGGCACTTATATGATGCAAACATGTTCACTAGGGACCAGTGTGGAACTGTTAAACTGCTTGTAACAAGAATCAGATTTTGTCTTTTGTCACTAAAGATTTATAGAAGGATTAGTGGAAAGGAAAGGGATACAGAAATGTTTCCTACAATCAGCAATCACTCTTTTGTCCTTTTATTTTTAATACGGAGTCCCAGTAGTTTTCTTTCTTGTGTTTCTAAACTCTTTATTAGTATGTTTACAGTCAGTAAAGCCAACATAAGTTTAGATGTAAGAACCATCTGTGGTATATGGTCTGAACTTGGAGCACAGGCACAGAAAGTGGATCTATTTGGGGGAAATTATTTGGAAACAACAGCCCCTTGTTAGTAGAATCTGAGAATTGGTGTTAGAAAATCCATAGGATGTCTGATAGACATGTTCCAAATTGAAACCATCCCAACAATACAGAAGATAGCAGAAACTTACATCAGGCTTTCAGGTAATCTTTGATTATTTTCTGCAGAATTATTGGCTAAAATATTATTTACATATATTCATTGAAAAAAGATGGACACAGCAAACAAGTGAGTTTTTCTGCTGAATGGCAAGCAGTTAGACATCAAGGACTGAGATATTAAAAAAAAAATAAGTAAAGTAACAGTGACATGAGATGATGGAGCCAAACATATTATGAGATGTAATAATGCTAACTAATCTAATTCCAGAATAGTCGCAGTAGATAAATAACACAGAATATGAACTTGACTTTATAAGATGAGGTGAACCAATTATAAATAGATAATAGGCTATTAGTTCTATATATGTAATTGTGAATCACATAGCTTTGAGGGAAACCAGTCTGTTTATGTTAGCCTTAAGAAGCACTGGGCATATCTCAAAACAGCATAGGTAGTGAGGATTCCCATATGAGTGTTATTCACATACTGTTAGATAACCAGATGGAAACCATACCTATTTATCAAGTGACAGTTGGTTCAGTTTTGTGCACAGAACATTTTCCTATGTAGCTGGACTGCATCCTGATGCATCTGCAGTGGCATCTGTGCCAGAAAGTGTATTCCTCCAGAAGCATGGTGCCATCACTGCTGCCATTTTTAACCTGGTATTTTGCTGGGAGTGGGTGGGGTAGGGAGGAAGAATCTTCAGATTTCATTGGAGACTCCATAAAAGCACTGTTGGTGCAAGTAGTGCTTCTCCCTGCCAGGCTAGCCCCACCTCCTATAAGGCTAGCCCTGCTCATATTGGGCCAAATTTGATTTCTATTGAAATCAACAGGAGTTTTTCATTTGACTTTCATTGATACTTGGATTTGACACTGTGTGGGCTGTGGCAACCGGACAAGCATAGCTGGAGTGGGTGGGTGTCCTGTTTAACCTTACTCTTGGTAGGCTTTCTTCTACCAGTCATCTGCAGCCCAGATGCTGCCAGTAGAAACCAGGAAATGAATTGTGTGCTGTTACTGCAAATGATTTATTCAAGGAGAGATGACTTTCCCCTTGATACTAGAACTGTCCTTCCAGACTAGCCCTTAGAAACCACAGTTAATAATATGGATATATTAAAATAATTTGGGTAGTACTTGTCTTACGAACCACACACACTGACAAATCAAGAGTCCACCTCATCTCCTCAGTATCTTGAGATTTATTTTTTTTAATTAACAAATCTGGAGTTCTTTTTGCTTGCTATTTGGCTTTTGAGCCTTTGGGGGTACATTCAGATCACATTTGCCAGCTTTTCTTCACAGCCATGAGGGCTAGAAACTTACCTATTTAATGAAATTTGAGATTATTACATAATCACAGACCTCCAGAAACTGGGGTTTGAAGAACACCAAAAATTGCAAGACTCATTACTACAACGAATAGAAGATCTGAGATCTTGATTCAAAACATGGTTAATTCCAGAGCTGGAATGTAACCGGAGCAGCAAATTCTTAAGAAATCACGTAGCAATTGAGTTAGTATTCCATTATCATTACTATATTTTTCAGCTAGTATTGAGGTTATAAGATTATTTTTACTCTTTATTGGCTAATTGAAGAGCCTATGCTGTTTCTGTACTTCACTGCACAATATCATGTTATGAGATTAACTAGTAAAAGTTAGAACCTAAAAGTTTACAGTGAGTATATACAATTTACAGAAACTCATAAAATGGTATACATATTTATGGAACATTTATATCAGACACTGAATCTACCTAGAGTTTATAAGTGGATATACAGGTTTTGATAAGCTGAACACATAAAATAAATGCCAATTGTAAACAGAGGAACAGTGAACATTTTTATATTTACAATTTTGAATTATACCTTGAATATTTCTAATTATGATCAATATTTTTATTTCTTGGACTTGTGTGAAAAGCTAAAGGAAATTTTGTTTACCATTGCATTTTACATTAATTACTTAATATTGTTATGCAGAATTTTAATTATTTCAATGTGAAAATATCTGTTTTAACTACTATAAAATATCCTATTATATACCAAGCCCCAGTCGTGCAAAGACTTATGCATATGCTTACCTTTAAAGTTTAAAATTAAACACATGTTTAAGCCATCCTATAGCTGATAGAGGTTATGAAGAAAATTTCCCTATGAGCAGGCTATTCCCTAACTGTCGACTTTGCACCTTGCTCTTGAGCATCTGTACTGACCATTGTCAGAGACAGAATACTAGAATAGATAAAACTATTACCCTAAGCCAGTAAAGAGGTTTCTATATTCTTAAATAAGGCATTCCAACTGAATAAAGCCATACTTCAAAATAAATTGTCCTGTAGGTATATTACAACCTGGTACAGACAGACAGGCATGTACATGATTTAAATCTACCACATGGGACTTAAGTGGTGCATACACTTGGCACTATCTTCTGTATGGAGCGAATATCAACCATTGACTTCAGCCATTTATGTCTGTTTTCAATAAATGTTTCTATAGAGAGAGAGACACTGTATATGTTTGCGGAAGTCTTAAATTACATTATTAAAATGTTGTTACATGTTCTAATCAGGCCATTTTCAGGAACTAAGCATAATGGAACCAAAAAACTCATTGTGACAATGCGACAACACCCTTCTACTTAAAATTAAATTGTGGGAATAGTGGCCAAATTCATTAGCATTTTCCTTCTCACTGAGGCCAGATTCAGTGGCCTCAACTTAGCCCCAGATAGGAGTTTATAATAAAACTATAATCATTACCAAACTACCACAAACAGTAGCATACTTTATTTTGTCTGAGTGGCCCAGGGCTGGAAAGTAAAGATATTGCAGATCAGAACTGAAGGGATTTCTATTAGGAAGCTTGCATAGTATCGATCCTCACTGTGCCTGAATCTGGGATACTATTGGTCTTTCATTTACATGCACACAAAAGTCACAGTATTCTGTTAAAAAACATTCTCATGTTTGCTTTTTAAAACATTACATAAAATTTTGCATGTATGGCCCCAAACCCACAAATGCTTGTGACTTGAATAATCACTTGGACTTAAAATCCAAGGGACTATATAAGTCCCATGCACATGCATAAGTACTGTTACCCACCTATGTAAGTATTTTTCAGTTTTGGACCTTTATCCAAGGGAAAAACATTTTTTAAAATAGCAAAAGGTGACTGTAAAACCACAAACATTGTAATGGGGACTTAGGGGCATATGTAGTAAATTGATGGAATCCATTTAGCGGGCCAGCAGCAAATCTATATTGGCAACAGGTGATAACAGTAACAGGAAAGCATAAAAGCTTTCACTGAAACATCTTCAGGTCTCCCTCCTGCAAACTGTCTCAGCAGCCCAAGTCTGTGGTGTGAAGCTGGGAAAGATCACAACCTAACAAAAATTACTACCAGTTGACAGTTATAATAAGTATTTGAATGTGGGAACAAGTGGCTCAGTCCTTGGTCCCTTATCTAGCAGTTTTATGCTCAGAAAGCTGTCCTGAATAGGAAGCCAAAAATTTTGCTGATATACAGGTCGAGGCCATGAGGAGTTAGGTCTAGAGCACGCAACACTCTGTGCAGTCCTGAGCTGCACAGCAATTCTTATGGGATCACAACAGCCGGCATAATTTAGAGCAGCCCTTAGGCTGTATGCTTAGCACAATTGAGGATTGAGCCTCAAATCCTACTAGTAATAAATCTTAAGCTATTCTGCTATTATGAAGAGCAGTACTGAGTTGTATTTGTATTAACTAGATTCTAAAGGTTTTATTGGAAAGAATGACTACAAAGGGCCTGAGAAATAGCAGCATTATTACTTTTTTTATGTTCGCTTTAGCAAAATAGATTAAATACCGTTCACTGCCTTTTATTGGCACTAAAATGTTTATCCATTATTTACAGTATGAATCCTCCTTCTTGTACGCTTTCACATGCCAATCTCAGCTTCCCATCTATATAAATAAACAGAATTTCTAATGCCTTTTAGCCCTTCTTAAAATACCTGTACTTCACATTGTAAAGACTATCATGTATTTCCAAGTAATCTAGTCACTTCTCAGTAACTGATTGCTTTTGAATGGCAAATGCTCCTCTCTCTTCTGTGAGCACAGGGGAACACAAAGCCGTCAATTTATTTAGGGATACTGAAGCAGGGAATATGCTTCCTCTCCCCCATAGAAGCCTTTTCCAGGAAAATCAGGTACGTAGGGGCTGAGATTGAAGGATATCCACTTCTTGTGATAACATTGCTTCCTGAGGCTCAGAGGACAGCATGCCAAGAGTAACTTGCACTAGTTGACCTCCCAAACATGTTGAATCCACCCTTGAGTTGTTAAGTGCTTTGAAAGGCAAGGATTGGGCAGGGTGTTGTAGCAGAGGGAGTTAAGGACTCCTGCTACCATGGAAGAAAGTCCAGGGACCAAGGAATATTGCCAAAACAATCATCTTTTTGTCACTTATTTCTGAAGTGTAGGTACCCACATCATTCATAGGCCTGGGGATTAGTTGGCCTGTGAGTGCCTTATGTTCTCATATGGAACTTTGATATATAAGAATTTTCTTTGGTCTGTTCCAATGAAAAAGCCTTCTTCTAGGAAATAAAAAACAACCCTTATGCAATTCTGAAGTTGCTGTATAATCATTTATTTTTGTAAATCTATTAACTCTCTTTGATTTGAGAGTGAACTACCCTCTCCTTAAAATCTTTCTGTTCTGTCTAGAATCAAATTGGGTCTGTTATTCCCTTTCAGTCTATCTAGTTTTAATGTAAGATAAAGCTGAATATGATTCCCTGGAAAGATAAAAAACTAACAGATAAAGAAAAAAGTAAAATTAGTTATCCACCAGTTATATACGCTCAGCGATGATACTCTTTATGTTTCTATAATGCGTAAAATAAACTAAGTGGTTCAGTCCTTGCAATAAAGGATCAAGGACCAGATCTTGCTCCTATTGAAATCATTGGCAAAACTCTGACTTTGATGGGAGCAGGATTGGGGCCTATGGCAATGTTGGAAAAAAATAGGCTATGCTAAGGTTTTTGGTAATGAGATGGTTTTACACCCTCTTACTTTTGAACCAGTCAGTTAATTTTCATTACCAGACTGCAAATTAATTTATTTTTGTTTCCTTTTCTACAACACACTTACTAGTTATAAAAGCTGTCATTTTTTTCTCCTCAGCAATATAAAAGTAACATTTTTATCACTTCTACCTTTTTAAAGTGTAAATGTTTCAGTAAGGAAATGGTACACTTCATTTAATTTGTTCTATGCAAGGTTTGTGACAGAGCATCAGAGTTTATTGTGACTTTAGTGTGAGGGTACCAAACTATTTTATCCTTAGGCTACCCTTACTACAGACTTTTGAACTGGTGGAGAGCTTGTGATACCTCATTAGACAGAATAATTGTGGCAGAGGTGTGACCTTGTACATCTGAGTGGTCTCCCATTCAATGGTGTGAATGACTAAGTGGGTCAGTCCCAGAAGATTGTAAGCCATTCGTTCTCATTAGGCTGCTAGTCATGGAACTTTAGTAATATATCAAGCTGCTTGAGAAAAGCAGTGATTTATAGAAGGCATTTCTGCATCTGTCACTCTTAAAGCAATCAGTAGTTTGAAAAAAAACTTAAATTACCTGAAAATTCAAATGTAAGTATTACATGCTTTAATTTTATTTCTTCAGTGGAGCCACTTTTATTGTATGTAGACTGATAAGAGATTAATCAGTAATGGAGCTATAAACATAATTAATACTACAAGTGCCTTTTCTTTTAAACTTAATTATCATGATGATTGAAAGCATTTGCTCTGGCTACAATAGCACTAGTGCTACAATTGACAAACTTGAATGAACTGAGCAATCCAAATAATCTTCTGTAATTCATTAGTTTTCTCATAATTTTTTTATATCTGAAAAAACTCATAGATTTTTACCTTTTTGTATTTAGTTGTCTGTTACGGAGTTGGTGGTGTTATAGTTGTAGACATGAAAGATGTGATTTTTTAAAAAAATATATATTTCTCTCTCTCCTCCTCTCCCCTCCACATCCCTTGCAAATGTTCAGAAATATTTTTTTGGTTTTTTGGTTTGTTTTCTTCCCACTTAGGAAGATTTCTAGTATAAAAATAATTTTATTTTTTTAAATCTGAAAAAAATCAAGGAAGCAGAAATTACATATAAATATTACATGTAACATTCTTATAATTCTTTTCCTTACCCTTACTTTTCCTTATCCTTATTCCCCTACATTCTTATTTTTCTGTGAAGGTTTTATATTCATGTAAAATTCCCTGGCTTTCCAATATGTGAATTTTTTTAAAAAAACCTTCAACAATCTTGTAACATTTCTTCCCACTCTTGGAAGTTATTGATATGTATTTATAACTTAACTCCAAATAAATGAGATTTTTGTCTTAGGGCTTGGCTTCACAGGGATTTCATGGAGATGCTAGTGTGAAATATTAAGGGCATGAATTTAAAATACAATAATTATTTTGCACTAGCTTCTCATGTGGACATTCTTATTCTGGAATTAAGACTTTTTTGTGGTTTGTTAATCCACTTCCAGAGTGGATTCAGGAATTGCTATTCCACACTAGCTATTCATGGACTTTTTCCTCTATTAGAGAATTCCTTAGAATCTTATCATAGGAAGAGTGTTCATTCCTTTTCTTCCTTTCTCAGAAGTACATGGAACAATTTTCTATCCTCTATTGATTACTTTTGTGATATCCATACCAAACAAGGGGTTATGTTAATTGAAAAAGAGATATAATAAGCACACTTGAAAGGAATGGGTTAAAAAAAAAAGTACGTACACAAGTTTTTTACATCCTTTATACCAGGGGTCGGCAACCTTTCAGAAATGGTGTGCTGAGCCTTCATTTATTCATTCTAATTTAAGGTTTCACGTGCCAATAATAAATTTTAATATTTTTAGAAGGTCTCTTTCTGTAAGTCTATAATATATAACTAAACTATTGTTGTATGTAAAGTAAATAAAGTTTTTAAAATGTTTAAGAAGCTTCATTTAAAATTAAAGCAGAGTCCCCGGACCAGCTGCCAGGACCCAGGCAGTGTGAGCGCCACTGAAAATCAGCTCGCGTGCAGCCTTCGGAGCCACAAGTTGCCTACCTCAGCTTTATACATATTTATGTTTTTTTTAATGCAGTGATTTTCATGATTTTAGAACTAAATAGTAAATTGTATGGTGTCACTGAGAGGAATGAGACTTGCTTATATAGGAAGAAAGAGTATGTAGAATGTAATAGACATCCTCAAATTGATGGAAACAGGAGAGTTAAAAATGTGTTGGTATTGGGGACTGGGCTTTAACAGCCAAAAACTGGAAACAAAAGGTAATGCAATTAGTGCACCTGACTTCTATTAGAAATGACACCTGAGATCACTTTTGACTTAAGACCCTTAAATACAATATCGATTCATGGTCAAAGTGCTAAGAATAAGGGAATTTCAATTTTAGGTTTTCTTATGTATGTTACATTTATTCATCCAGAAAGATCTCAGCATACTCTACAAACTGTAGGGTATTAAGTTCAATTAAAATGTACAACTTTTTTGAAATAGCAGGAAGATGTATAACATGGGGACATATTATGGGCAAGAGGTGATATAAAATTCTAGATGTATTTTCAATGTTTATGTTTGTCAGCTCCTTTAAAAAAAAACAACTGTTTGGTACGTATAATGCGGCAGTTTTTTGATAAACATGTACTTCCACTGTGCTAAACAAAACAAAACAAAAACATTTTCTTTGTCTTTCTATTGTAGAACATATAGTGATTTCTACTGCTAAATTTCAGCAATCCATCATCTGGAGGTAAAAGTTTATATGAAAGCTTTCTGAAGATCAAAATATATATTGGAACATCCAGAATAGTGATTGGATACAACAACAGGGGCAACCGAAAGCTTGTCAATATAGGAGGATATACCAATATAGTTAATTATAACTTAGTTTATAGTTTATACTGGTATAACTCGCCATGTGGCCTAGTGTAGACCATGTGGCCTGGTCTACACTGTGGGGGGGAATAGATCTAAGTTACGCAAGTTCAGCTACGTCAATAACGTAGCTGAAGTCGATGTACTTAGATTTACTTACAACAGTGTCTTCACTGCGTTAAGTCAATGGCTCACGGTCTCCTATCGACTCTGCCTGCACCTCTCACCCTGGTGGGGTATCAGAGTCAATGGGAGAGTGCTTGGTGGTCAATCTATCGCTTCTAGACTAGACACAATAAATCAACCCCCTGAGGGATTGATCTCTACCCGTCGATCCAGCAGGTAACGTAGACAAGCCCTTATTCTGGAATAAGAGTGACTTTTTCTAGTTTAGTTTAAGCTACCTCCAAAGAGACATAAATTAAACTAGAAAAAGGCAGTTATTCTGGAATTATTGTCGGGGAGATACACTGGTGTATCTGGAGAACTTTAAATTCTCACTCTACCTTATATCATTATAACATCCTGTGTGAAAGAAGCTTGGTCCAAAATGACCAATTGACTTGTGTAAAAGAAATGTGAAGTACCAATGGAAGAAGTTCAGAGCTAGCTCACAGATTATATCAAGGAAGCATGTGTATTTGTGTGTACATGTGTGCACATACATCCCTCTTCTGCATATAGTGACAAACCTACCCAAGTGTATGATCATTTCATTCTCTAGAAGCCGACCTATCGAGGATATAAGTTCTACTGCTACATATAACAGTTCCTACTTTACCATGAGTGTTTGGGCACTGTAATTTTTGGAACAGAAAGACTTGAGTTCTGCCATATTAATGAAGACCATGAATTGAATAAGCATAATTAACGTATTGCTATCTTTCATGTATTTTGTTTAGGTGCTAAATAAGGTTTATATAACATGCTGCTTTTAGTCACAGTTTATACTGCACATGCCTGTGTGTGAGTGAGCATAGTCATGCTAGTTCCAGAGCTTCCCTGTCTGACCCTGCATCCAGCCCATAGAGAGTCCTGTGTTGGAGCTGTGGCATGTGGCCTCAGCAAGCCAAAAGGGACTTTAGAGGTCCATTTACCAGTGATCAGATCCAAAATTTCAGGACAATATGAAGGGCAGCTTTTGAAGGGGAATCAGGATTTAGGTTCAGGCCAGGAAGTAAGCTTTAAAGAGCAGTGAAAGGGACTGCTGCACCATTGTGGTATCTATTGGGATTCAAATAATAAAGGACCTATTCATAGCTTCAGGGCACTTTCACAATAGTTAAAACATCCATTTGTTAAATAGAATAATCAAATAAATGCAATATGAAACAATAACAGGATATAATATCTTCCCCCAATAGACTCTAATACAAATAAACAGACACATTTGCTAATTAGGTACAGTATGCATCAAGGTTCAGAACTACTAGATTTTTTCCTATCCCATCATTAAATGCCTGAGAGAACTGACGGGCTTTGCAACACATGGCTGAAAGAGCATCAAGTCCAGGCTCGGTGAACTGGCATACCTCCCTGTTTTTGCATAGCTCTGTGTGACATGGTACACAAATTACTTAATGCACTAATTTGCTTATTTGTAAATAATTTGCACATGATGCTAAACATCTGCTCATGGCCAATACACTTAGGCACAAATAATTTTCAGGGTATGGCATGGAGTAGCACAAAATTTTGTCAGGATAGATGGGAGGGAGAGCATGTGTGGGTAGATGGGTAAATGATGGAAGGTGTCTGGGGTTGCTGGGGTATCTGAAATTTGCTTAGGTTGCTGACAACTAGGGCAGGTGGAGACTGGGAAGTTTGGCCTATGACCAATGTTGAATCCCCTTATCTTCTGTCATGGTCAGCTGCTCCTGCTGCTTTGGCTCCTTCCCTACTGTGATCCAACAAGGGAGCAATGAAAGGGAGGCAGAGAGGCCATCTAATTTCTACATTGTATTATATATCGATAAGAAAGATATTGAGCAATAGGTCTTACGACATTTGAGATATTTGGTCTCTCTCCTCTAAAAGGTTTGGATTAACCGTGTGGGTGATGGGCTGTTTGGTTTTGTTTGTACTTTGCTTTTCTCAGTTAACTTCACTGGTTTGGACACAGAAATATTATTTGTGGATTTGTCGTGTGGAGTTTGACTCCTATTCTGAATATCTCTTTTTCCTATACTCTAATTTTGATGGAGATTAAAGTAGTGATTTGAGGTTATGACATTATACTAATTGCAGTTGGTATGGTATGCTTAACATAAATCTTTTCTTTACCATCTTCATCAAGAGCAGGCAGCTCTAAGGGGTGTTTTTGTTTTGTTTTGTTTTTTGTTTGTTTTTACCCTTTATTCCTAACTCTCATGTTCTAGTCTCAAACCCACTTTAATTGTTTTTCCTGTAATGATTTAAGTGTGACATATTATTTTTAAATGCTGTGATGAAAACCTCACAGGATATTCAAATAACAGTGGCACCAAAGAAGTTTGCAACCTGATACCTACAAATATAGGATTTTAAATTGTTTTTTTAGGCTGCTCAGGCATATTCACAGGGAAAACAAAAAACATGATCTCGCCATAATCTTTTTACAAGTTTTCTTGTTCTAGTACAAGTTTATTCAGAAAGTACTTGTGGTTATTTTTATATTCAGCTTTTATTGCTTTACGTTTGTCAACATTAAATTTCAGTTTCTGCTTGTCAACCTAGTTACATAGTAGATCAGAATTCATTTAAACTTGACTCACTACTTGCAGCATGTTCAGTATTACTTCAGATCTTATGTCATCAGCAAATTTAACAATCCAGGTTATTTATAACAATTAGTAAACAGCAGAAGTCTTCATATAGATGACCACAGCATGACCCCACTAATGTTTTCTCTCTTCTGCAGTTCTAATACAAATACAACACTTTTTTGTATTTTTAATCATGGTTTTTATCTTTTTTTAATTAGAATCAATCTCTGGGAATTGAGACACCTGGGTCCTAACTATGATTTTGAATGATTTATTCCTCATGTCTGTACCTCAGTTTCCTATTTTTTTAAAGTGAGGATAATAATACTTCAGTTCACTTTGTAAAGTAATTTCAGATCTTTAGAGGACAGGTTAGCATAACATAAAAGTATTTTAAAATTAATTATGCTGAATTATAACTAAAAGCAGGAACAAATCATACATAACTTTTATTTTTCAAATTTTTATTTTGAAAGGTTAACTAAATTGCATAACTCTTACTGCCTTTATGAGCTTAGCTGTAGACATCTTCCAAAAGTTTCTATCATAAAACTGCATGTCTGAGGACTGCAAATGGATATTGGAGATTTTCATCTCTAAGTTTATGGTTCAAATACAAGCTAAATCTACAGTGAGCAAAAGTTTGATTGCTGTTCGGTGACTTCAGTTAAATAAATTGGTGGGAGGAGTCCCGCTCCTAGTGAACAAGTACTCATGTCACAAAAACTAATCTCTCTGTTGGTACTAAATCACATCCTTGTTGGTGTTCTTATAAGAGAAGAGGCCAAAAATTTGGATCCTTTGGATCACTCATAGAGGTGATCCTTCTAACATAGGGCAGAGGCACGTTGGCACAACAATGACAAGAAACTTGCTCTACATGCTATTTTGGATTTAGGAGTTCAGGGCTGGCAGTATGACACCGTCTACAGTCACTGAAGTCACTTTAAACAAATATAGGAAACTAGTATTTCCCTTTTGAGAGCTGTATATCTTTCTTTCCTAATAGCATTATTATTATGCATCAAGGCAGTACTTTGTGTGTGGGGTTGTGGTTCTGATATTGTTCATTTTCTAGTATCTGAAAATGGACAATTAGTTCTTGGACTGCCACATTTTATTTCAATTAGTCCCCTACTTAAAAATTCCGTCCTTTCTGATGTGGCATTATCCTTCCTGTTAGGATGGTGGGTTATAACCCTCTTCTTTGTGAACCCCTCGAACTGCCAAGGAAATAAAAAAGGGAATCAACATTCAGTCAGTGTTGCTCCTTAAACTTGCCAAGACTTGGCTCTGCATGTGTAGGGTATTAGAATATCGTTCATATCGTATACTAGACAGAAGAGTAAATACTCCTTATACTTTGAATTTAAATAGCACTTTTAATCCTAAACTGCCAAAGGATTTTAGGAACAAGTACTAATTATCTACCGACCCTGGGAAATAGGTAAGCATTATTATACCAGTTGTACAGATGGGTAAATTGAAAAAACAGAAAGATTATAGCCACAGTTTTCAAATGTGTTTGCCTAAAGTTTGGGATCTAAATCTATATTTCGGCATCAAAAGAAGCAGTCTGATTCTCAGAGGTTTTGAGCATCTCTCACTGGATATCCCAGTTTTGTCTTACTACTAGACAATAGTCTACTCCGTATTGCTTGATAGTTCGTGAACCTTTGCCAGCTTTCTAATATTTTATGTTGAGCTGTGTGTAATTAGTAATGGTTGGTTTCCCTTTGAGCAGTGGTAGCATTTTTGTGTTTCTTTTTCTATTCTTGTATAATTTCATGTTCTCATAACTGTAGATTCTTCTGTACCCTGCCCTAGAAACCATATAGACTAAATTTTTCTAGCTGTTCATGTTTAGTTGCAAGCATCTAGCTTAAGATTTATAATTCACGGATCACTATGATATCTGTATTGGAGATAGGATTACCCAAAAGTTAGAGTATTTTCATAAGGAAACAAATGAACAGACTAAACACCCCAGAGAGTTTTAAGCCCTGGATAGTTCTCTAATTAGAATTCATTGGAACAAATTGCTTGGTAGAGCTAGGGCTTATGCTAAAGTCTTTCTGATGCCTCAAAATCCACCCTTTATATTTTGATGGGTTTAAGAATAAAATCTCTCTCTGTGTGCGTGTGTTTTTTAAAAGGTTGATTTGGGATCATGTTGGGAAATAGCCACTCTGCCTCCCTTTGCTGGAAAGAGGCATAGGTTCTGGAGCTGGAATTGTCCTTCTGGTGTAGAAGCAGACTAGACTGAGCAGATCAGCTGCCATCCTGAGTCACTGTCAGAGCTAAAAGAAGCCCCCATCCCTCCTACCTCCTCCCATATGGAACTAGCTTGAGGGATAAAGGAGATGAGTCTATCAGCAACTAATCGGAGTCTAGCAGGAACTCGAGGCTACTAATAGAAGGGAATAACTGAAGATGGTAGTTTTAGGATGATATTCTTGCCTCTGTCCCCTCTCCAACTCTTTCCAATATTCTCCAGGCCTTGGTTTAGGAAAGAGAAGTGTTTATTCCCACCCATAGCTCCCCAGAAATACTATCCCTCGTGCTAGGAATAATGTGTTAGGGAATTTCTCTCTCTCTTTGTCTGGCCATGGACTGGCCTTGTCCTTAACTGAGAGGTGTCTAGGAAGATGAGATGAATTGTTTGAGTTCCTTTTGAGTCTCTTAGCCCCAGAAATCTGCATCAGGAGGGACAGCTTGGATTCTGCTGCTTGTCTCATGGTGCTTTACACTGAGAAGGAGCTGAGCTTCAATGGCAGCATTAATGGACTTCAAATCCCAGCCTCCTCCTTCATTGTCAGTACTATGGGATAAATGTGGAAAGCCAAACTATATTTCCTACTTCTGCTCTCTAGAATTGGGAGCATGGGAAGGATTGGGCTTAGAAAGAACTTGGGCAGCTATACCCTTATCTGAGCATGTGAGGACAATTTTGGCCTTGGCTGACAGTAGTAAGGGAGTTCTATGCTATGTTGGAGAAGGCTTTGCAGAAGGATAGAAGAAAACCCTTTCTCTCTCAGGATCTGCGATGAAGAGATCAGGGAGGGCTTAGAGGACAGCTGGTAATAGTACAGCTTTGTCATCCTCGTATCTTCTGTCTTGTGCTGCGACCACCTCCCCCAGGATTTTTTGCCCATTCATTAGTGTGCTGACACTTCTGTCTGCAAGTCAGATTCAGTGCAGGAGGGAAAAGTTGGGATTTTTCTTGGTTAGCTTACATGACTACACTAAGGCAATCTGCTCTACCTACGTATCCACAATGAGCAACTCTAGCCCTTGCCTCTGAGCCACAAGTGAAGGCCAAATCTGGGAAATTCTAAAGATGGTTCAAGGTAAACAAGCTTTTGTTTCATATTAATAGGGGAACAAGTTGAGATTTGGCTTGATATCCTGAGACCAATCAACAAGTAAAGAGTGATTTGATTAAAAAACACCCATGGCTTAGAGATGCATTTAGACTTCAGCAGTTGTAGAAGTAGAACCTAGAAATGTCAGCACCAGCTTCTTAGATGGAGTGGGTGTATCGATGCTACACAGTATGGAAACTGATCGCTAAAAAAAAAATCTACGGATCATGGAAGCAGAAAAATACCTCTGTCTGTTTCCAGCCAGGATTCCCATAAGCATATGCATAATTCCAGCTACAGTGAGACTCTGGTGCATCATTGCCGATATGTCCTGCTTAAGTGAAATTTCAGATTCATGCAGTGTACTGCAGCCATGTTGGCCGTATGGAGAGCCCAGCTGAGTGAGGTATTAGGGTGACCCAGATAACAAGTGTGAAAAATCGGGACAGTAGGTTGCGGGGTGTGTAATAGGAGCCTATATAAGAAAAAAGACCAAAAATCGAGACTGTCCTATAAAATCAGGACATCTGGTCACTCTAGAGGTAATATCTCACCCACCTCGTCTCTCGGTTCAGAAACGTTTGCTGAAGTTTACATGTAAACCCTACAAGCTTGCCTAACTAGTTGCCCAGGGAGTTCATATTCCTAAAGATATTAGGACAGGTACAAGGACCCCATTCATTGTGAGAGGGAGCTACCTGTTTGGAGTCTCATGCTAAGAGCCCATGAATGTCTCGTCCCAGGGCCGGTGCAAAGGAAGTTCGTGCCCTAAGGTGAAACTCCACTTGCACCCCCTGGAGCTAACCCCGCCCCTCCCCCACGGCAGCTAACTCAGCCCCCCACCGGTGACCCTCCCCACTGCAACAGCTAACCCTCTTCTCCCCCATCCCCCATAGCAACTAACCCTGCCTGGGGAGACTTCTCCCCCTCCCCCGGCAGTAACCCTGCCTGGGAGATGTCCTCAGCGCTCCCGCGCAGCTAACCCTGCTGGGGAGACCTCTGCGGAAACTAAGCCTGCCTGAGTAGCCCGCCCTCAGCTCGACCTCGCTCCGCGGCCTCTCCACTGAGCTACGGTCGCAAGCTTCCTCTAAGTCTTCCTCCCCCGCCACAGGCTTGCGGCGCGTGATTTGAGTGGCTTTAGAGCTGGCTTGGTGTGCCCAGCAGAGGAGCCAGCGCAAGGTGAGCTGGAACGGGGAGCGGTTGGCCAGCTGTGCGGCTCCCCTCCCCACTCCCCCCGTTATTTGCGGCATACCCTCTCCGCGCACCCCCACCAGTCACCTCACTTCCTGCCTGAGGGGCTTTTAGGCGCCCCCAACGACTAGTCACCTAGGCGGCCTCCAGTTTTGCTAAATGCTTGTCACGACACCGCTGCCTGGTCCCTCCCTCTCCCTGTTTCTTTTGGCCAAGGAGAAAGAGGAAAGGCCAGAGATGTTATTGGGAAACAATTTAACTCAATAGAGGGACCAAACCATTTTCAGCATTGGTATCAGAAGCATGATCTGAGGCTTGCACCTCATGGCTGAGTCCGATGATGGCCATTAAGTGAGTTTCTTCCAGGGAAATGAAACTTACTTCACCATAAACAGCTTCCAAAGCATGCATCAAAGCTGTACTGTATGATTCCTGGAAAATAAAACATATTTTATATTCCAAGGAGTTTTTTATTCTAAAGAATATATTTGTGGTGGTGGGAGAAGAATCTTTTCAGAACCATTTTATATAGTTAAAAACCAATACTTTTTTTTAAATCACCCTTCAAACTGGCTACATGATTTAGAGGGACTAGAGTTGATCTGATGACATCATTATAATGTATACTGGTTGTCCCTTGGATAGAAAACAACAATTTGTGAATCTGGAGAATTTATAAAAGGAAATGGAAAGGTATTTCCTTATCTGTTGAATATGCCTTGTTTGCAGGGGATTTTTACAGGTCACCTTTAATGTATTTTGGCTAATATTTCCCTTTTAAGTTTAATTCTTTGTCCATAGAGTTTTTAAGAAAGAAGCAGCAATATCACAACATACATTTAAAGTATGGTAAAACATACTGTATTACAAATGAAAAAGAAAGTTAGGAACCAACTTTTGCTTGGTTGTGATTACCTGCATGTAGAATTACTGTTAATAATTACTATAACTTTGCTTTCAGATCTTTCAGTTGATTTCCCTGGGAGTTTCTTGTGTAAAACATTGGTGGGGTATGTCCTTCTTAGTAGGTTTAATGACCTTAGTATTTACTTCTGGAGCAAAAGAACATAGGAATTGCCAGGCGGCCCGTGATCCAGCTAGTCCAATACCCTTTCTCCAGCAGTGCCCAGAGCCAGATGCTTCTGAGGAAGTTGCAGGAAACCCTGCAATATGCAGATATCGGGTAATCTCCCCTGGCAAGTCACATTCAAAACTCTCAGCTTCCACTATGTGTAATTGGGCTGAGACTTCTTCACTTATACGGTGCATGACTACAATGGTTTCCAGTATTTCTGTCATACAAGCACAAAAAGATTATTTTTATTAGCCCAAAATGTGGAATAAAAAAATAAAATATGAAGATAGTCACTGGTGAAAAGTCCTCAATAAATTAATAGGAATGATGGTGGGTAACACTAAATAAACTATTGATTATGGTGATCAGTATGCTAGTTATCATCGTACATAGCTTAGTTTGTTATTAGTATCAAAACTACATTTTTTATTTATAGTCACCTGTGATATTCTTAACAAAGTGCAATAATAATTAAGTCATTCCCTCATAGATGTGGAACATATAGAGTCTTTCAATCCTTCATTGTACTCACCATAGCACTGGCTCCATATTTCATAGACTATCACAACACCACTCATTTTCAGTGATGATTTCTACAGCTTTGGTGATGAGATGCGTATGATGAAGGAAGAAGTCAGCCTGCAAGTTTTCTTTTTCCAGGAATCACGCTGTAATCCTTTGATGCATGCTTTGTCCAAAAGTGAAGCAAAAACATGACAACTTGATTTATTTGAGGTAATTAGGATAAGATGTCAGCCTTCAGTGAATGTAATATAGCCTACAAGACAAGCAGTTATGCTTTTGTGTCTCTCAATCACATTGTTTCTGTGTGACACATTAATTTTTAACCACAGCATTCAGTTCCTTAATTAGATACTTATTTTCATGCTTCATATATAATGCTTTTTATTTTAGCCATTAAGATCTCCTTTAAGAAAATTTGATCACATATTAACCTTAAGAGATGGGGTGGAAGAGCCATCTCCAAGCAATCAGCTGGAGAATGATATGACATTAACTTTTTCAGCAACTGCCCATCAAAAAGAAAGATGGAAGATTCTTGTGAAAATAAGTATAAATCCTCAAGCACTTGCAGTTATCATTGCTAAATCATTCACATCCCTTTTTCTCAACATAAAAATTCTTATGAGATATCATTAGACTATTACAACTTATAATGGAAAAATCAATGCAGTAAGAAAATTAAATTTTACTGAGAGCCTTTAGGCAAAATGCAATGTAAAAATGCATTTTAGCTTCCCTTGTGGTTAAGAGGAAAAGGAAGAAATGGAATCTGGGTTATCTGTCAGCACACAACAGTGTTTAGAAGCCAGCAAAACAGCCTGTGAACTAAACTGTTTCTTAATGCATTTCTTCCTTGATTACTTAATAATGTGAAAATAACCACCTTAATCTGATAATCTGAAAGGTCAGAAGTCTCTTCTACCCCTTTTAAAAACCAGTCTTTGGTCAAAATCAATGAGTAGATTCATCTTCCCAGGAAGAGGGTTTAGCAGGAGGAAAACTGATTCATGTGCTAAGGTATACAGCAATGACATTTGAACCCCTGGAGGGAGAATGAGAGTGAGAGAAGCTAAAATGGAATGTGGTGATTGTGGTATAATCAAAAAGAAATGGATCAAAGCTGCCAACAGGCTCTTGTGGTGATGTGACATATATACTACATTTGGGGTAGTTTGTAATCACCATAAGTGGTCACTGTCTTTTGTTAGCAGACCGAGATTGACACACCTGTGCTTTACAGGTTCAAAGTCTAAAATAAAAAAGAGTTTGCACATTTATGCTTTGTAATGCTAAAGAATCAGCTCCACTATTTAAAAGCCAAGGAAATGTGCATAATTTCTCTTTCATACAATAATTGTTTTCTTTCTTTTTATGCTGAATGCATTGATGCCAAGATCCATAGCAGTCAGGACAGCAACTGAAAAAGAGTTTTATGATTCCTCTGATTCTCTAAATAAACACATGGAAATTTTAGGGAAAATGTGACCTGTTATTTCTTACTACTTGACATATAAGAGATACTGATTACTTGTGTAAGATAAAGTGACTTGAGACTCAGATCCTTAAAGGTTTTCAGGTTCCTAACTTCTGTTGATTTCAGTGAGAGTTAAAGTGTCTAAATACCATTTGAGGATCCAGGCCTGCGTGTCTACAATAGATAGTAATCCCTTTGAAAGATAAGGATAAATACACTCAGTAGTGAAGTACTATTAATTTTTCCTAACTTTACTAGTCCTTCAGACTTTGAACAGTAGGTTAATTGCTTGCCAGTTGTATTTTTCTTCCATTAGAGCATCTCTGCAATACTTTTCTTTGTGTAATTTAGACTTCTGTTAACTGACCTGAAATTTCTTCCTTTGGTCAGGAGTACTGTGACTTTAAACAAATGTAGTTATTTTTCTATAAAAGAAATTGTGATAAATTGACAGAATTTGATATAAATTATTATTGGTGTGCCAACAAACTCATTTGGTGGGGCCTAATAATAAATAATAATTACTTAATAAAAAGCTGAAAACCATGCTTATATAGCATTAAATGGAATTATAATCTTGTGACTCCTCACTGCTCTACAGCCAAAATGCTTCTGAAATAAATGTAGTCAAACTTTACTAATTCTGGGTCACTGAGAACGAAAATGATGCTTAAAATTGTTGATTGGCTCTAGTCTAGCTGTTGGGCTCCAGACTACAGCAAGTGAATCTCCTGGAGGTGAGTTAGGGTTTCCATGTCGTGCATCGTCAAAAGGATCTTGTCCCATTCTTCTTCATGGAAGGTGATCTGTGCCTGCAACAACATCCATTGGTGTGAATGGCAGCCCTACAATCGTTCAACGAATCAGATGAATGGAGACTGTCATTTGATTCATCGAAGATGGTCTTAAAGCTGTTGCTGCATATGGCAATGTTTTGCCAATCAATTCCGGTTGTCTCAGTCTATATGAAAGGAAACCTATGACAACATGAAACAACTTTTGAGTGCATAAACTACGACCACATCAGTGCAGCTTGTGGCGATTTCGAAAGGTTGTTGCGCTCTTGTTTGGTCTTCAGACTGGCTACAGCAAAGACAAGTCTGCTTTTTCTTCTGTGAATGGGATAGTCCGTGCAAGAGATTCCCACCTACATCAAAAAGATTGCCAGGCTCCGACAGTCCATCGGAGCCTGGAGGAAAGATCTGCAGCATCCACACTGTTGAATCAAGGAAGATTTGTTACCTAAACACTTAGAACATCAACTGGGTTGATCGAGAGATCTTTGTAAGGCATTATGACAAAACACACAGCTTTCAAGATAGCTCTCCTGTGGAAAATTTCAAAGTTAAGTGAGAGCTAAGATAAAGGAAGGTGTCCTTTGTGGTCCTCCAGGTTCGTGAACTTCTTCGAGAGAATGCATTTGACCATAGCAGCTTGCTGTTGAAGCGAGAAAAGCGATGGAAAGCCTTCCAGTTAGTGCAAGAATTTTCTCTGGAAACAGCAAAGGCAGAACAAACAGGTTGTTGTGGAAAACTCCTAAAGGCATACAAAGCCTGGTTGCAAGATGTCACTACTAGCATCATTTTTTCACTCCATCTAGATTTTTCCACCAATGGGTTAATCTCGTCGGCAGTGAGCGACTAAATGACGGCGAGTGATTTCACCAGACATTGAACAATGGAGAAAAGCTTCAGACAAATGGAGCCCTCAATGCTTTGCAGGACATTGCTGGCGACCAGTGAGAAGAGAGCTCCATTTCGAATGAACAAGAGACAAGCCAGAAGCGCCGAGTAGACACTGTGAATAGGACAAACATGTACATAATAGTTTTTTGCATTGTTCATAAAGATTTTATTTATATAACCCTTTGCTGATTATAAAGTGTTGACACAAACAGGACAAGGAAATATTATCATGTAAAGCAACCAAACAACATAAAAGACCTAGGTTTTACCAATTTATTATTAAAACTCTTACTTACTAACATCATATATGTATACATAGCCACAATCAATAATTAAACTTATATCTTAGACAGTACACACGTTGTATTTAATTGTCATATTGAATTTAGCCACATCAAAATACATAATAAATACCACATTTTATCTCTGAAGCAGACGACTTCTCAAAAATTGTAGACCAGTGTAATGTTGATGGGATCTCTTTCAGCTAATTTTGTATAAATCACTGTGTTGTGATATGATTTTCCCATGCAATTTTTTCCATTAATTTTAATTTTATTTTCTGAATAGATTCACTTGAGTCTGGAAGAGAGGTGTGTGTGTGCGTGTGCGCGTGCGCGCGCGTGTGTGTGTGAGCATGTCTTAACATCTTCAAGATACTCAGAAGTTTGACAACATGAGTCAAAGAGAAGTGTCTATAACTACCCTCATGTAGTACTTGAGGGTGAAGCATTGTTAGCAATCCCCAGAGAATACAGAAAAAGATCTTCCTTAAGGCTGGAGATAAAGGCCCAAATGTAATATTCCCATTTCCAGGTGCCAGGGAGGAGGCATACATACAAAGCAATTTCCTGAACATCTTGGTTACTTACTTACTGACACGTGATCCTATGTATGCCCAAGTATGTTGCATTTCAGACAAACCTATTGGATTGGCCTATAAAGGACTGAGACTATCTTAAACTCATTCTTATTGAAGAAGAGGATGCTGGTAGGAGAGAGATATGGGAGAATGAGGTGGGACCCACTGTTAACACTTGGTGATTCTTATGTGGTCTAGACATATTTGTCACGCGAGGATCTCTAAGCACAAGTGTTTGTGAATTTGATTAAGTTTATCTCTTTCTACAGCACCAAATTAGAGAAGTACATGCACCCTAAGTAGGAATACGCTTTAGAGTTACATTTCTAGGACTGAGTTCCTACTTTTAGAAGGCAGCACAGAAAGATGGGTCAACAGTCTCTGTGGCCCCATTCTCCTAATTCCCATGGAGGGTGCTGCATTGATTCAGGAATCCCTGCTTCCAGAGAACTTGCCCAATAATGATTGGACTATGTTATCTTTTCCAGAGAGTCTCCAGTGCAGAGGGGACCTCAGCTTCCCTTCTTGACCTTCTTAAGGCTCCTGGGATCAGCTACTGCTAGGATAAGGCCGTAGTAGCATCCATCCATTGGAGTCATTCTATTTAGGTGCCAGAGCTTCACTGGAGGTATATAACCCCTGTGTGGTTGATCCTGGACTCCCAGGAGGATGTGGATATCCACATGATTTCTGGGGGTGCCCTGAGACCTTGCATGGTAGTGGGCGGTCAATCTCTACCTCCTTCCGCGACAGTATAGGAGGATTTCCATCAGGATCTCCTCATGGAGATGCCATCTCCAATAGATTTTACCCTGGAAATAGGTGAACTGGCCCATTCATTTATCTCCTTAAACCATGTAAGCTCTTTAAGGCAATTAATCTATCTGTCTGATGTATGTGAACTGTATTCAAACCATTGTGAGCACTATCATAGTGAGGATGATTGTTAACAATAATTTTAATGACAGATAAATGCAGAAAATTGTGAAGTACGTAACATTTTCAACACTAAAGGACTAATGACCTTTATTGTCATGGCAATTACTTATATAGTCTATATATTTATATGTTATGTAATTATATAGTATTCTAGAATTTACTACAATTGTCCATATATATTTAACTTAAAATATATATCCATTTTTACTCTCAATACTAGCTCTACTCTGAATTATCCAGATGATTCTTCTAGATCCTGAGCTCTCCTGCAACGTTCTTGGAACCTCAACTCCCACTGAGTTAAGTGGAGTTGAGGGTGCCTTAGAACCTTGCATGATCAAGACCTCAGCTGGTCCCTGATAATGCTTTACAATTTTGGTTGGTTTGTCTAAACTTTCAGGGGAAAAAAAATAACTTTTTCTGAAAGCCACAGAAGATGTAGATCTTATAAAAGATCTTCACAGTTTAAACGTTATAACAGCAGTTATAACAGCAGCTGACACCACAAAGACTGTTCTTTCTGCATCTGAAAAATCATAAAAAAATTTCAGGTGCATATCTTCTTGAGAGTCTGTGAGAGAACACTTTAATGAGCTGTCTATTAATTCTGAAACATTGTTTCCTATGTGTGATCTGCAGGTGCAAGTCTATTTATTTGCTGTTTTATTTAGGAGGTTAGAATTTGTTTTAGCTAAAACATTTCAGGAATTCATTTTGCACAATAAATGATCCTTTATAACTATGTGCACAATAATTTTGTTAGAAGTTGTGCTTCCCCTATAGTTATGCAAATGCTGTTAAAGAAAGGGAAAAGACCTGTCAGATTAAACAAAAAAGGGAATGAAATATTTAGAGATTTAAAAAAAAATCTAATTCAAGCACTCAATTGCTAGAAAAATCTGAAACATATTTATATATAATTTTCAATGGTGATCAGTTGATATGGTCCTAAGATATGGTCAGAGTAGACATAAATACGGGTCTCGTCCTAAGAGGTCCTGAACACCTTAATTTCCTGTTAAAGCCAAGGGGAGTTACAGGGCTGAGCTCAGCACCTTTTTGATCAGGCCATTACAGGTGGAAAACAGTTACAGGCATTGCAAAGCATATTATTGTGCCAAAGGAAGACGGTTTTGCAGTACAAATTTATTCTTTAGTGCATGAAAATCCCACACATATGGTGCATAACTTTTTATGAATTGAGCCTAAAAGCAATACTGTAATCACCTCATGAGAACAAAGCACTGCATTCAGATGTAGTAACTAACTGAAAAAGGCAAGGTAGTCTCTGTCCTGGACTTCCCAGATAATTGAGCAAGTACTGTAGTTTTATGGAAAGCAATGACTACTCAGACAGATTACTAAACAAAAGATGTTAGTTCTGTGATTAGAAGGTGACACCCTGGTAAACCTAAATTACAGATGAGATAGATTTCTATCTATACCATGCTGCTTTCATAGATAATGTTTAGCTCAAATGAGATAATCCAATGAATATCCCACAATATGTGTCAGCCTCAGTCCATGTGAGTAAAGAAACAATCTATGAGCTAGTGGCTTCCCTGTGTTTGCAATCGAGTCCCTGATTTATAACATGCAGTATATTGATATAAGTATATGGGTAAGAGATAATTGCTTTTATCATTACTAGCTATGGGGTTTGGATTTATTAGAACAAAAACATTGAGAGGTATATTTCAACAGCTGCATGTGATGTCTCATAACAGTGTTTCTTTTTGCAGTTTTCAGCATATGCTTGCACTATTCCTGATATATGCATCTAGGCTGTCAACCTCTGTGCCACATTTCAGTGTGAATTTGACAATGAAGATAGCAAAGCTGGTGTGGAATATCTTCAAGAGTCCAGATTTCAACTTTTACCATTCCATTGTTGAGAAACAAACTAATCAACTCCAAGTTGTCTTTCTCGTGCTTCCTCTCTTGATTGTCCCAAATCCTTGACTGTGCTCCTGTTGCTTGCACAATAAAGGAAATAAACAAAGCCCAAACCTGTTTATTTTAAACTTGAACAGGCATATATAGTAAAAATAATTTAAAAATTTTTTAAATTGAAATGTTACAGTGAATAAGATTTGCTAGTCACTCTGTTCCACAAAGCCCACCTTCTGCCCCATGTGTATATATGGAATACTTTTTAAAAGAAGCATTGAAGTCCATTGTTCAATTTAATAATATTTTGGTCAACTTTAATTACAATTATTTGTATAGATCTATAGGTGTGCATGTTTTACCAAAAGACATTCA
>NC_133774.1:112017817-112025476 GCF_003597395.2 Chelonoidis abingdonii
GGGGGGGGGAGATTTGGCAGTCTCCCAAGCTCCACCCACTTGAGAAGACATTCTGAGCAGATATTAAATATATTCAAATTAAGATCCTATGTGCTTTGCTGGGCTTGTCAGGTGTAGCTCCCCCACAGTGAGGCTTGCATACATTATAGGCAAAATAGATGTGTGCCTTGTGATTTATGGCAGAGTCTCAGCTGTCGCTTTTAAAACTGTGTTTCTAGCCCTCATTACTGTGAAGAAAATGATTAAATGATCCAAATTCAACTACTTCAGAAACATTTGCTTGGCTCCAGTCGAGGAGAAACAGTAGCCGCTAGAGCTAGAGTAGAATATGTCTGACTCCACACTGCTCACCAGAGCTGATGTAGCTGCTCTGTTGTTTTATGGGGAGCGTAATGAAAACTGGAGGTCTTGGATGTCCTGCTGGACGCTGGAGGATTGGCTTTCCCTAAGAAAAGGTCAGATGCCCCCATGGAGTCTGGTCTTTCCATCTGGGCCTTTGGTTCCACGGGTCAGACTGGGGGAAATAGTTGTGATTCTGTCCTAAGCACCATCTGCTCATGGGACGAAAATTAGGTGCTCTCAGAAAATTGCCTAGATGTGCACTCTTCTTGTTCCTTGCTTACATACTTTCATAGCAATAGAGAGTTGAATGGATTGACATTGATATCATCAGGAGACGTCTTGGTTGCCCATCTTTTGGCACTGAGATAAAATGTGCAGTTCACATGTCTCAGCTCACACCTCTGAGCTATTGTTTCAGGTTCTGTGCTGACTCAAGCAGCATCATTACATCAGTTAACACGTTGCAAGTTTTCAAGGTTTTCTCCACAGCCAGAGGCATAGGCCTTGTCTACACACACAAATTGTACTGGTTACGATACTGGTTTAGTTAAAGCAGTACAATACCACTACTGTGAACACAATTATCACTATAAAACTGCTGATATTAGTATAGCTAGTCCCATACAGGAAATTATATAAGTTCTACCACTATAAGGCACCTTTATACAGGTATAACTGCATCCATACTAGGGACTGCATGAGCATATTTTCACTATTTTGTTTAAAAAAAAAAAAAGCTATACATTTAAAAAAGAAAGAAAGAAAGAAAAAAAAAAAAGTATGTAGACCAGGCCATACTTCCCCCTTTTAACTGGAATCTGATATTCTGGAGAACAGCTGGCAGCTTCAGAAAAAGTGCTCAGTCAGTGGCTTAGTATAATCTGTCCCAGGGGTGGCTCTATGTATTTTGCCACCCCAAGCACGACAGTCAGGCAGCTTTCGGCAGCATGCCTGTGGGAGGTCCGCTGGTAACGTGGATTCGGAAGCATGCCGTGGGACTGGTGGACCTCCTGCAGGCAGCCCTCCAAAGACAGCCTGACTGCCGCCCTCACAGTGACCGGCAGGCCACCCCTTGTGGTGTGCCGCCCCAGGCATGTGCTTGGTGCGCTGGTGCCTGGAACCACACCGATCTGTCTTTTTTTTTGTTCTCTGGTGGCAAAGTCCAAGTGTACATGCTAAGTGGTAGTTTCTGCTCTGAGAACCAAGTCACAGAAGCTTTGAGATGTAGTGGTGGTCTTTTTAAAATTTGGTTAAATCTGTGGTGTATTTCTCAATTTGTGATTATACAAGAGTACTTTGTGTTTCAGCTTCTACCACTTTGTAGTGCTTATTTGGGAAGCAATACAGGTGAAATGTGATAGGACAAAAAGGCTGAAATTGGTTGCTTTTTGGATGTTTTTCTCTTCTGAAATGGCTGTCAGGGAGGCAGGCAATTTCTAGAGAATTATAATAAATAATACTTTGCACATCTATATTGACTTTTATCAGAAGCTCTGAAAGGTCTTTCAAAATATTAAAACTCCCAACACCCTGTGAGATAGGTACAAAAGGTTTCTCATTGTGGAGATGAGGAATGTGACTATTTTGTAGCTAACTGGCTGGCTGGCTGGATATCCATAAAAGGGACCTACACCCCTGCCCCTTCATTTATCACAAGAGAAGACGTAGATGCCTTGCCTTTCCTCCTAGACATGCCCACTATGCTGGATGCAGAAGAGAGATGGTATAGGAGATTATGTGGCGGCTCTTTACCATCTGAGACTTCCACCACACTGGGTCGGTCCCTTTTGAGACTGGATCTGCTGCTTACTGGCTGCTTTACACTGGAGCATAGCCAGGAAATAGCTTGTTCTCTTTAGTGGTTGATATTGATGATCTCAGGCTTGATACAGTATTGTTAGTAGCTAAACCATGGATTATATTTAAAGAGAAATAATATTATTACTATGTCTTTCAATATTTTATGTCTCAAGCTCAAAGATGAAGGAGCAAGAGAGTGAATGTATTACTAGTTCACCCTCAGAATACGAGATTCTATATAATTCATTCATCCTTGAATTTTTTAAATACACCATTACTCATTTTGTTGCTATCTTGACCTTGTAATTGACATTCTAGTTGATGCTTCCTTCATTACATTTGTTCAGCAATTCATTTTGTGTGTTTATGTTATTGTAACAGGTTGTTCTAACTATCTCTCTCTCTATATATATAGACATAATTAATACATACATTGCCTGGCATTTTAAATTTTTTATTGTGTATTTGATTCCAATTTCCTTCTTTTTAGTCTTTCATAGACCTGGAAGAGGACTAGAGGAAAACTGGGAAGATTGTTAAATTAAATACAATGTAATTTTTATATTTTCCCCTTTTCCTAGCTTTGTGTGTGTGTATGTATATATCTGTCTCGGTGTGCATATGGGCAAGTTGTATTTTTAATAGGGCTGTCAAGCGATTAAAAAATTAATCGTGATTAATTGCACAATTAAAAATGAATTGTGATTAATCATGTTAAACAATAATTATTTAAATATTTTTGGATGTTCTCTACATTTTCAAATATATTGATTTCAGTTACAACATGGAATAGATGTATAGTGCTCACTTTATATTTTATTACAATATTTGCACTGTAAAGACAAAAGAAATAGTATTTTTCAATTCACCTCATACAAGTACTGTAGTGCAATGTCTTTATCATGAAAGTTGAACTTACAAATGTAGAATTATGTTCCCCAAAAACCTGAATTCAAAAATAAAACAAGGTGAAACTTTAGAGCCTACAACTCTACTCAGTCTTCCTTCAGCCAATCACTCAGACAAACAAGTTTGGTTACAATTTGCAGGAGATAAAGCTTCCCGCTTCTTGTTTACAGTGTCATCTGAAAGTGAGAACAGGCGTTCACGTGGCACTGTTGTAGCTGGAGTTAAAAGATATTTACGTGCCAGATGTGCTAAAGATTCATATGCCTCTTCATGCTTCAACCACCGTTCCAGAGCATGCAAACCTTCCCCATTGATAGGTGAATTGCCAGCCAATCTCTCAGACAAACAAGGTTTGATTACAATTGCCAGAAGATAATCTGCCATGCTTCTTGTTTACAATGTCACTGAGAGTAACCCAGAAACAGACATTTTGCATGGCTGGCACTGTTGTAGCTGGTTTCGCAAGATATTTATATGCTTGCTACCCTAAAGATTCATATGTGCCCTTCATGCTTCAACACCATTCCAAAGGCCATGTGCCCATGCTGATGATGGGTTCTGCTCGATAACGATCCAAAAAAGAGTGGACCGACACATGTTCATTTTCATCATGTGAGTCAGGTGCCACCAGAAGAAGGCTGATTTTCTTTTTTGGTGGTTCAGGTTCTGTAGTTTCTGAATCTGAGTGTTGCTTATTTAAGACTTCTGAAAGCATGCTCCACATCTAGTCCCTCTCAGATTTTGGAGGCACTTCAGATTCTTAAACCTTGGGTTGAATGCTGAAGCTATTTTTAGAAATCTCATATTGGTACCTTCTTTGTGTTTTGTCTAATCTGCTGTGAAAGTGTTCTTAAAATGAACATCATCCAAGACTGCTATAACATGAAATATATGGCAGAATGCAGGTAAAACAGAACAGGAGACATACAGTTCTCCTCGAAGAAGTTCAGTCACAAATTTATTTAACACATATTTTTAACTGGCATCATCAGCAATGGAAGCATGTCCTCTGGAATGTTGGCCGAAGCATGAAGGGGCATACGAATGTTTAGCATATCTGGCATGTAAATACCTTGCAGTGCCAGCTGCAAAAGTGCCATATGAATGTCTGTTCTCATTTGCAGGTGACATTGTAATAAGAAGCAGGCAGCAGTATCTCTCATAAATATAGACAAACTGGTTTGTCTTAGTAATTGGCTGAACAAGAACTAGGACTGAGTGTACTTGTACGTTCTAAGAGTTTACATTGTTTTGTTTTTGAGTGCAGCTATGTAACAGAAACAATTTACATTGGTAAGTTACACTTTCATGATAAAAGAGATTGCACTACAGTACTTGTACGAGGTGAACTGAAAAATACTATTTCTTTTGTTTAAATGTTTTACAGTTCAAATATTTGTAAAAAAATAATATAAAGTGATCACTGTACACTAGTATTCTGTTTTGATATAAATATATTTGAAAATGTATGTAGAAAGAACATCTAAAATATTTAATAAATTTGAATTGATATTCTATTTAACAGTGTGATTATTTTTTTAAGTTAATTGGATGAGTTAACTGTGATTAATAGACAGCCCTGATTAGCAGACTTAAAGATGGAAAAATCTTTAAGTCTGCTAATTCATCTATACTCTCTTAACTGGGAGTTCTCTTGTGAGTACCAAAGCAGGAATGAAAACCTGAGTTTTCAGGGAAATCAGAAAAAACTGTAGCTCTGATCCACTGAAGAACTATATCCTCACCTCCAAGTTGGGAGGAAGGGAAAGCTCAAACAGAACATGAGTGAGTAATATAATCCAGCTATGCATTGATTATAATCCAATTTGAAATTCTCAGGGACATTTTTATTTAACTATACTTTGTAAAACTTGCCATAGTTTCTGAGAGAGTTTTCAGAGTGATAGACTCTCGAGGCATTTTGCCATTATTTCAGAAAGAGGTGTTCTATTGAAATCTTATTGTAATTATAAAATTAATATTACCAAAAACCCAAAGATCTTATAGTCTAGTGCAAAACATTAAGCATTGCAAAGAGCTTGAGCATACATATACAAATTAAATGGTTCAAGACTGAAATTTTTATAATAAAGAATGTATGCAGTGGTATTGCACATATGAGGTTTTATAGAATGTAGATGAAATATTCTGCCTGTCTCAAACTGTTTGTGATCTAAATAAGACAAAAGCACAAGACTCAGGAGAACGATCAAGGGGGTTACTAACAAGAAAAAAAAAAGGAGGGATTTTTGAAGAGGGGAGAGACTCGATGGGGTAGAGAGTGGGTGTGTGGAGGATGAGAGTAGGGAGATAATTCAAGAAGGCACTGTGCTAATTAATTTGTCTGGAATGTTTTAAAGAACTCATCACAAACTGCAGTTACATAGAATGTCAGACAAGTTTTTCCAGTGATATGTTCATTAGCTTTGGAATACCTTTTTTCAGTCTCACAATTTTGTAAGCAAGTTTTGTATTGAAAAATATTCAGGAAGGGAACCTGTGCTAGAAGTTTATAATTCTGTTATCTCTGTTACTAAGGTCACGTCTAAACTTACCGCTAAATTGGCACTGCTACAATCGATGCAGAGGTGTCAATTTAGCGGGTCTAGTAAAGCTCACTAAGTCAATGGCAGAGCACTCTCCCAATGACTTCTGCATTCCCCCTCCCCGAGAAGCATAAGCTAAACTAGTGGGAGAGTGTCTCCCATTGACACAGCATGGTGTAGATACCGCTGTAAATCGACCTAAATTACATCACTTTCAATTATATAACTTTTATGTAACTGAAGTAGCAAAACTTAGGTCGACTTAGAGCTGGTCTACATTAAAGTTATAAGGTTCAGGAAGAGGCAAAAATACAATGCCATTTGGAGGCACAGTGATGGATGAAAATAGGAGCTCAGAAAACTGAGGCAAAAACATGCACATGCCCAAGTCTGGAATTTAGATTTGTTATTGAAAACTCTTACTGATATATCTTTTTCAATCCCTTATATCAGTTTCTGTGTACAACGTTTCTTTAAAAATGCCTTTTGTGACAGTAATTTACTCAGTTTGAATTTCACTCACTTTCCTGGCTATTTCATCCACATACTCATTTGTTCCATGTCATCAGTTTAAAGTGGCCTTATATTCTATGCTGAGCTCAGTACAAAAAAACACGCCTGTACTTGGTCTTTTATATCAACTAAGAGATTGTATTACCCTCATTGTGCCTACTGATAAAGGATAAAAAAGAAATATGATTCTTACCAAAGATGTGCAGAGAGCCATTAGCATTTACTTATATTGAACTCAGAAAATCTGAGAGACTGTTTATATTACTTTGTGCCAAAAAGAAAGGTTTACTGTTCTCTAAAGTGGTTCTCAACCTTTCCAGACTACTGTATCCCTTTCAGGAGTCTGATTTGTTTCGTGGACTCCCAAATTTCACTTCACTTAAAAACTACTTGCTTACAAAATCAGACATAAAATACAAAAGTGTCACAGAACACTGTTACTGAAAAATTGCTTACTTTCTAATTTTTTACCATATAATTATAAAATAAATCAATTGGAATACAAATATTGTACTTACATTTCAGTGCATAGTATATAGAGCAGTACAAACAAGTCATTGTCTGTATGAAATTTTAGGTTGTTCTGACTTCGCTAGTGTTTTTATGTAGCCTGTTGTAAAATGAGGCAAATACCTTGAAGAGTTGATGTACCTTCTGGAAGAGCTCCATGTATGCTCCTGGTTGAGAACCACTGCTCCAAGAAATACATGCAAAAATAGCTGATTCTTTGTCATGGAAGTTTACAGGTTAAAATTTCATACGGTGTCCTCAAACTCTGTTCCATCAGAAATATAAGTACTGGTGAGTCATTTGTAGAATGATCAGATATGTTAAACCTCCTTTTTTTTTTCTTCTTTTTTTTAATAAGAGAAGTATCTGTCCATGCAAACATTTGCAAAGAATGTGAGATTACACAAGTAGGTTATATAGACTATAGCTTTTGCCACTATAAAACTAGAATCCTAGAAATGTAAGACTCGGCCATCTAGTCCAGTGCCCTGAACTGAGACAGAACTAAGTGTGTCTAGACCGTCCCTGGTGGTATTTGTTTAATCTGTTCTGAAACACCAGTGACAGAGATTCCACAACCTCTTTAGGTAATTTTGTTCCAGTGTTTCACTACCCCTATTGTATTACATTGTTGACTCATGTTTGGTTTATGATCTGCTATAACACCCAAATCCTTTTCTGCAGTACTCCTTCCTAAACAGTCATTTCCTATTTTGTGTTTGTGTAATTGATTATTCCTTTCTAAATGTAGTACTTTTCATAGTTCTTACTGAATTTTATCCTATTTATTTGAGAAAATTTCTCCAGTTTGGCAAGATAATTTTGAATTATGATACTGTCCTCCAATCTCTTGCAGTCCCTCCCAGTTTGGTATCACCTGGAATCTTTATATGTGTGCTTTCTCTGTCATTGTCCAAATAATTTATGATGATAGTAATGCAACCAGACTGAAGACAGATTCCTGTGGGACCCCATTTGACAATCACTTCCAGCTTGACTGTGAACAGTGCTCATTGGCACAAGGTCTAGAGGTTAGAAA
>NC_133774.1:112025576-112031310 GCF_003597395.2 Chelonoidis abingdonii
GATAGAGGAAGAAATTTCAGGTCAGTTAACAAAGTCTAATTACACACAAAGAAAAGTATTGCAGAGACTGCTCTAATGGCAAAAAAGAAAAAATACAAACTGGCCCCAAGACCAATTAACCTATTCAAAGTCTGAGGACTAGTAAGGTAGGAAATTAAATAGTACTTTCACTACTGAGTTATTTATCCTTGATCTTTCAAAGGGATTACTATCTATTGTAGAAACACGCAGGCCTGGTAATCTCAATGGTATTTAGAACTTTAAGAACTCTCAGCTGAAATCAACAGAAGTAGTGAAACTGAAAACCTTTTAGGATCTGAGTCCCTCAGTCACGTATTGATCTACACAATATAGTATCTCTATATGGCAAGTAGTTAAAGAAATAACAGGTCACATTTTCCTAAAATTTCCATGTGTTATTAGAGAATCAGAAGAAATCATAAAACTCCTTTTTCCAAGTTGCTGTCCATGACTGTCTATGGATCTTGGCATCAAGCATCAGCAATAAAAAAAAACAATTATTTGTATGAAAGAGAAATTAGCACATTTCCTTGGCTTTTAAATAGTGGAGCTGATTCTTTAGCATTACAAAGCATAAATGTGACAAACTCTTTTTTCTTTAGACTTTGACCTGTAAAAGCAAGGTGTGTCAAATCTGCGGTCTGCTAACGAAAAGAAGTGACCACTTACTGGTGATTACAAACTACACAATGTAGTATTTATGGTCACATCACCACAAGAAGCCTGGTTGGCAGCTGTTGATTCCATTTTCTTTTGATTATACCACAATCACCAAATTCCATTTTAAGCTTCTTCACTCTCATTCTCCCTCCAGGGGTTTCAAATGTCATTGCCTGTATACTTGAGCACATGAATCAGTTTTCCTCCCCTGCTAAACCCTCTTCCTGGGAAGATTGAATCTAACTCAATTGATTTTGACCAAAAGACTGGTTTGTTAAAGGGGTAGAAGAGACTTCTGACCTTTCAGATTATCAAGATTAAGGTGGTTATTTTCGACATTATTAAGTAAATCAAGGAAGAAATGGCTTAAGAAACAGTTTAGTTCTACAGGCTGTTTTGCTGGCTTTTCTAAACACGTTGTGTGCTGACAGATTACCCCAGATTCCATTCTTCCTTTTCCTCTTAACCACAAGGGAAGTAAAACGCATTTTTTACATTGCATTTTGCCCTAAAGGTCTCTGCAGTTAAATTTAATTTCTACTTGATTGATTTTTCCATTATAAGTGTAATAGTCTAAATGATCTTCATAAGATTTTTATGTGAGAAAAGGGATGTGAATGATTTTACGCAACTGAATAACTGCAAGTGCTTGAGGAATTTTATACTTATTTCACCAAGAATCTTCATCTTTCTTTTTGATGGGCAGTTGCTGAAAAAACGTTAATGTCAATCATTCTCCAGCTGATTGCTGGAGATGGCTCTTCCACTCATCTCTTAAAGGTTAATTGTTGATCAAATTTTCTTAAGCGAGATCTTAATGGCTAAAATAAAAAGATTATATATGAAGCATGAAAATAAGTATCTAATTTAAGGACTGAATGCTGTGGTTAAAAATTAATATGATGTCACACAGTAAACAATGTGATTGAGAGACCACAAAAGCCATAACTACTTGGCTCTTGTAGGTCTATAAATTACATTTCACTGAAGGACTGACATCTTCATCCTATACCTTCACATAAATAGTTGTCATGGTTTTTGCTTCACTTTGGACAAAGGAGTGCATCAAAAGGTTAGCAGCGTGATTCCTGGAAAAGAAAAACTTGCAGGCTTTGACTCTTCTCATCATAGATCTCATCACCCAGCGAACGCTGTAGAAATCATTCACTTGAAAATGAGTGGTGTTTTTGTGGATTAGTCCTATGAAATATGGAGCGTGGCTTAATGGGTGGAGTACAATGAAGGATTGAAGATGAAGATAGCAAAGCTGGTGTGGAATATCTTCAAGAGTCCAGATTTCAACTTTTACCATTCCATTGTTGAGAAACAAACTAATCAACTCCAAGTTGTCTTTCTCGTGCTTCCTCTCTTGATTGTCCCAAATCCTTGACTGTGCTCCTGTTGCTTGCACAATAAAGGAAATAAACAAAGCCCAAACCTGTTTATTTTAAACTTGAACAGGCATATATAGTAAAAATAATTTAAAAATTTTTTAAATTGAAATGTTACAGTGAATAAGATTTGCTAGTCACTCTGTTCCACAAAGCCCACCTTCTGCCCCATGTGTATATATGGAATACTTTTTAAAAGAAGCATTGAAGTCCATTGTTCAATTTAATAATATTTTGGTCAACTTTAATTACAATTATTTGTATAGATCTATAGGTGTGCATGTTTTACCAAAAGACATTCAGTCAAGGCTGATTCCCCACTCAGGCACTTTGAGTGCAGAAGGTGGGAGCCTGCAAGGATTCTAAAAATTAATACTGGCCACTCCAGGCTTGTATTAATCTCCCAAGGTTACAGATTCTCTCTGATCTGGATGGGTAGATGCTGCCACCACCCAAGTGCAGAACCCCTTTGATCCCAGGAAGGCGCACTTGGGATTTCCTCCCTGTGGGGTACCCTCAAGCCCTCTCTCTCTCTCTGTCTCTCACACTCACACATCCTTTGGGGAAGAGCTGAGTAAGAAAACAAAGGAAATCAGCTGTTGCCACCAGCTAATTAAACAACAGATGCACAAACCTCTTAGGACACAAAACCCCAATCCTGTTCTTAAAAAAATGTAAATTTTATTAAAATACAGAAAAAAAGAAAATACATCTGGAATTTAGGCTCTTTGCTAGATTTAAAGAGAGCAAATATAATTAAGCTTCAAGAATGGCTTTCTTGAGATCCAGCTTAATGGTTACAAGCAAAACAAAAGCATTTGGGGGTTCGCACAGAGAAGTCCACAAGCCATAAAGAAATAAGAGAAACCTAATAGCATCTTCGTAGACATTCCTGATCTACTTACATATCCTGGGTTTTAAATAAGTAGTTTGTAGGTATGATTTGATGGTTTTAAATACCTGGCTTAAAGCTTCGTACAGCATTGCTGCTCTGTCTCTCCTCTCTCCGGAGAACAGTAGACAAAGGGAAAGTTTTTTTTTTTCCCCCAATTTTAAAAAGTTCTACCCCTCCCATTGGCTCTTTTAGTTAGGTGCCCAGTCCCTTCCTTTTACCTATGGGCTTTTTTAACCCTTTACAGGTAAAGCAAGTAGAGAACAGCTATTCAGGGATTTTGTAGCTAACTTGCTGGCTGAGTGTCCATAAAAGGGACCTACTTCCCTGCCCCTTCATTTGTCTCAAGAGAATACAACTCTGTCCAGATGTAAACGAAAGCTATGCAAGGATGAGGTTAACTTAATGGTACCACTTAGGTATCTGCCCTTCACATACTGGAATATGTCTTATTCTTTAGTCTTCCATCTTGCATGTGCATTTTCCAGATGTAGTTAATTCTATGTGCAGTAGAATTGCAACTAAGAAATTGATGGATTCACACATTCAGGCTTAGAAACGTAAATACAAATGACAAAATTATTGTTTATTTATCTGTGTCTACCTAATCTGCTATGGTTACTTATTTGTGTTTTACTAGATGTAGCACCTTTGCTCTATTTGTATTTCTATTTTCTTAAATTATTCCTTAAAAAATTAATAAAACTTTATTTTAGGTCAGTAAGAATGCAGTCATACATAGAAGTATTACATTCATACAATGTAAAGCATGCAGCATTGCTGCTCTTCCCTGAAATTATATTTATCTGAAAGGATTGAGGGGATAAAGAAAGTGGGTGGTAATTAAGTATTGTAGATGGGGGGGGGGAGATTTGGCAGTCTCCCAAGCTCCACCCACTTGAGAAGACATTCTGAGCAGATATTAAATATATTCAAATTAAGATCCTATGTGCTTTGCTGGGCTTGTCAGGTGTAGCTCCCCCACAGTGAGGCTTGCATACATTATAGGCAAAATAGATGTGTGCCTTGTGATTTATGGCAGAGTCTCAGCTGTCGCTTTTAAAACTGTGTTTCTAGCCCTCATTACTGTGAAGAAAATGATTAAATGATCCAAATTCAACTACTTCAGAAACATTTGCTTGGCTCCAGTCGAGGAGAAACAGTAGCCGCTAGAGCTAGAGTAGAATATGTCTGACTCCACACTGCTCACCAGAGCTGATGTAGCTGCTCTGTTGTTTTATGGGGAGCGTAATGAAAACTGGAGGTCTTGGATGTCCTGCTGGACGCTGGAGGATTGGCTTTCCCTAAGAAAAGGTCAGATGCCCCCATGGAGTCTGGTCTTTCCATCTGGGCCTTTGGTTCCACGGGTCAGACTGGGGGAAATAGTTGTGATTCTGTCCTAAGCACCATCTGCTCATGGGACGAAAATTAGGTGCTCTCAGAAAATTGCCTAGATGTGCACTCTTCTTGTTCCTTGCTTACATACTTTCATAGCAATAGAGAGTTGAATGGATTGACATTGATATCATCAGGAGACGTCTTGGTTGCCCATCTTTTGGCACTGAGATAAAATGTGCAGTTCACATGTCTCAGCTCACACCTCTGAGCTATTGTTTCAGGTTCTGTGCTGACTCAAGCAGCATCATTACATCAGTTAACACGTTGCAAGTTTTCAAGGTTTTCTCCACAGCCAGAGGCATAGGCCTTGTCTACACACACAAATTGTACTGGTTACGATACTGGTTTAGTTAAAGCAGTACAATACCACTACTGTGAACACAATTATCACTATAAAACTGCTGATATTAGTATAGCTAGTCCCATACAGGAAATTATATAAGTTCTACCACTATAAGGCACCTTTATACAGGTATAACTGCATCCATACTAGGGACTGCATGAGCATATTTTCACTATTTTGTTTAAAAAAAAAAAAAGCTATACATTTAAAAAAGAAAGAAAGAAAGAAAAAAAAAAGTATGTAGACCAGGCCATACTTCCCCCTTTTAACTGGAATCTGATATTCTGGAGAACAGCTGGCAGCTTCAGAAAAAGTGCTCAGTCAGTGGCTTAGTATAATCTGTCCCAGGGGTGGCTCTATGTATTTTGCCACCCCAAGCACGACAGTCAGGCAGCTTTCGGCAGCATGCCTGTGGGAGGTCCGCTGGTAACGTGGATTCGGAAGCATGCCGTGGGACTGGTGGACCTCCTGCAGGCAGCCCTCCAAAGACAGCCTGACTGCCGCCCTCACAGTGACCGGCAGGCCACCCCTTGTGGTGTGCCGCCCCAGGCATGTGCTTGGTGCGCTGGTGCCTGGAACCACACCGATCTGTCTTTTTTTTTGTTCTCTGGTGGCAAAGTCCAAGTGTACATGCTAAGTGGTAGTTTCTGCTCTGAGAACCAAGTCACAGAAGCTTTGAGATGTAGTGGTGGTCTTTTTAAAATTTGGTTAAATCTGTGGTGTATTTCTCAATTTGTGATTATACAAGAGTACTTTGTGTTTCAGCTTCTACCACTTTGTAGTGCTTATTTGGGAAGCAATACAGGTGAAATGTGATAGGACAAAAAGGCTGAAATTGGTTGCTTTTTGGATGTTTTTCTCTTCTGAAATGGCTGTCAGGGAGGCAGGCAATTTCTAGAGAATTATAATAAATAATACTTTGCACATCTATATTGACTTTTATCAGAAGCTCTGAAAGGTCTTTCAAAATATTAAAACTCCCAACACCCTGTGAGATAGGTACAAAAGGTTTCTCATTGTGGAGATGAG